>NW_024542820.1:0-91608 GCF_018151105.1 Drosophila obscura | reverse complement strand
TACTGGATACGTTATAGTGGCTATATCCTTTATGTCCTGCAGTCCAAATTGACTGCAAAAGATCCTGCACGTTCTCCAGAAGGCATTGACACATTCAGGACATTGTACAGATGGCTAGGAGGCGTGGCATGTCCTGATCCGATAAGAAACTGCAGAGTTAGAGTGAAACAGGGATATTTACTGGCAGATTACGTTATAGTGGCTATATCCTTTATGTCCTGCAATCCAAATTGATTGCAAAAGATCCTGCACATTCTCCAGAAGGCATTGACACATTCAGGACGTTGTTCAGATGGCTAGGAGGCGTGGCATGTCCTGATCCGATAAGAAACTGCAGAGTTAGAGTGAAACAGGGATATTTACTGGCTGGATACGTTATAGTGGCTATATCCTTTATGTCCTGCAATCCAAATTGACTGCAAAAGATCCTGCACGTTCTCCAGAAGGCATTGACACATTCAGGACATTGTACAGATGGCTAGGAGGCGTGGCATGTCCTGATCCGATAAGAAACTGCAGAGTTAGAGTGAAACAGGGATATTTACTGGCAGATACGTTATAGTGGCTATATCCTTTATGTCCTGCAATCCAAATTGATTGCAAAAGATCCTGCACATTCTCCAGAAGGCATTGACACATTCAGGACGTTGTTCAGATGGCTAGGAGGCGTGGCATGTCCTGATCCGATAAGAAACTGCAGAGTTAGAGTGAAACAGGGATATTTACTGGCTGGATACGTTATAGTGGCTATATCCTTTATGTCCTGCAATCCAAATTGATTGCAAAAGATCCTGCACGTTCTCCAGAAGGCATTGACACATTCAGGACATTGTACAGATGGCTAGGAGGCGTGGCATGTCCTGATCCGATAAGAAACTGCAGAGTTAGAGTGAAACAGGGATATTTACTGGCAGATTACGTTATAGTGGCTATATCCTTTATGTCCTGCAATCCAAATTGATTGCAAAAGATCCTGCACATTCTCCAGAAGGCATTGACACATTCAGGACGTTGTACAGATGGCTAGGAGGCGTGGCATGTCCTGATCCGATAAGAAACTGCAGAGTTAGAGTGAAACAGGGATATTTACTGGCAGATTACGTTATAGTGGCTATATCCTTTATGTCCTGCAATCCAAATTGATTGCAAAAGATCCTGCACATTCTCCAGAAGGCATTGACACATTCAGGACATTGTACAGATGGCTAGGAGGCGTGGCATGTCCTGATCCGATAAGAAACTGCAGAGTTAGAGTGAAACAGGGATATTTACTGGCAGGATACGTTATAGTGGCTATATCCTTTATGTCCTGCAATCCAAATTGATTGCAAAAGATCCTGCACATTCTCCAGAAGGCATTGACACATTCAGGACATTGTACAGATGGCTAGGAGGCGTGGCATGTCCTGATCCGATAAGAAACTGCAGAGTTAGAGTGAAACAGGGATATTTACTGGCAGGATACGTTATAGTGGCTATATCCTTTATGTCCTGCAATCCAAATTGATTGCAAAAGATCCTGCACATTCTCCAGAAGGCATTGACACATTCAGGACATTGTACAGATGGCTAGGAGGCGTGGCATGTCCTGATCCGATAAGAAACTGCAGAGTTAGAGTGAAACAGGGATATTTACTGGCCGGATACGTTATAGTGGCTATATCCTTTATGTCCTGCAATCCAAATTGATTGCAAAAGATCCTGCACATTCTCCAGAAGGCATTGACACATTCAGGACGTTGTACAGATGGCTAGGAGGCGTGGCATGTCCTGATCCGATAAGAAACTGCAGAGTTAGAGTGAAACAGGGATATTTACTGGCAGGATACGTTATAGTGGCTATATCCTTTATGTCCTGCAATCCAAATTGATTGCAAAAGATCCTGCACATTCTCCAGAAGGCATTGACACATTCAGGACATTGTACAGATGGCTAGGAGGCGTGGCATGTCCTGATCCGATAAGAAACTGCAGAGTTAGAGTGAAACAGGGATATTTACTGGCAGATTACGTTATAGTGGCTATATCCTTTATGTCCTGCAATCCAAATTGATTGCAAAAGATCCTGCACATTCTCCAGAAGGCATTGACACATTCAGGACGTTGTACAGATGGCTAGGAGGCGTGGCATGTCCTGATCCGATAAGAAACTGCAGAGTTAGAGTGAAACAGGGATATTTACTGGCCGGATACGTTATAGTGGCTATATCCTTTATGTCCTGCAATCCAAATTGATTGCAAAAGATCCTGCACGTTCTCCAGAAGGCATTGACACATTCAGGACATTGTACAGATGGCTAGGAGGCGTGGCATGTCCTGATCCGAATAGAAACTGCAGAGTTAGAGTGAAACAGGGATATTTACTGGCAGATTACGTTATAGTGGCTATATCCTTTATGTCCTGCAATCCAAATTGATTGCAAAAGATCCTGCACATTCTCCAGAAGGCATTGACACATTCAGGACGTTGTACAGATGGCTAGGAGGCGTGGCATGTCCTGATCCGATAAGAAACTGCAGAGTTAGAGTGAAACAGGGATATTTACTGGCAGATTACGTTATAGTGGCTATATCCTTTATGTCCTGCAATCCAAATTGATTGCAAAAGATCCTGCACATTCTCCAGAAGGCATTGACACATTCAGGACATTGTACAGATGGCTAGGAGGCGTGGCATGTCCTGATCCGAATAGAAACTGCAGAGTTAGAGTGAAACAGGGATATTTACTGCCCGGATACGTTATAGTGGCTATATCCTTTATGTCCTGCAATCCAAATTGACTGCAAAAGATCCTGCACATTCTCCAGAAGGCATTGACACATTCAGGACGTTGTACAGATGGCTAGGAGGCGTGGCATGTCCTGATCCGATAAGAAACTGCAGAGTTAGAGTGAAACAGGGATATTTACTGGCTGGATACGTTATAGTGGCTATATCCTTTATGTCCTGCAATCCAAATTGATTGCAAAAGATCCTGCACATTCTCCAGAAGGCATTGACACATTCAGGACGTTGTACAGATGGCTAGGAGGCGTGGCATGTCCTGATCCGATAAGAAACTGCAGAGTTAGAGTGAAACAGGGATATTTACTGGCAGGATACGTTATAGTGGCTATATCCTTTATGTCCTGCAATCCAAATTGATTGCAAAAGATCCTGCACATTCTCCAGAAGGCATTGACACATTCAGGACGTTGTACAGATGGCTAGGAGGCGTGGCATGTCCTGATCCGATAAGAAACTGCAGAGTTAGAGTGAAACAGGGATATTTACTGGCCGGATACGTTATAGTGGCTATATCCTTTATGTCCTGCAATCCAAATTGATTGCAAAAGATCCTGCACATTCTCCAGAAGGCATTGACACATTCAGGACATTGTACAGATGGCTAGGAGGCGTGGCATGTCCTGATCCGATAAGAAACTGCAGAGTTAGAGTGAAACAGGGATATTTACTGGCCGGATACGTTATAGTGGCTATATCCTTTATGTCCTGCAATCCAAATTGATTGCAAAAGATCCTGCACATTCTCCAGAAGGCATTGACACATTCAGGACGTTGTACAGATGGCTAGGAGGCGTGGCATGTCCTGATCCGATAAGAAACTGCAGAGTTAGAGTGAAACAGGGATATTTACTGGCCGGATACGTTATAGTGGCTATATCCTTTATGTCCTGCAATCCAAATTGATTGCAAAAGATCCTGCACATTCTCCAGAAGGCATTGACACATTCAGGACGTTGTACAGATGGCTAGGAGGCGTGGCATGTCCTGATCCGATAAGAAACTGCAGAGTTAGAGTGAAACAGGGATATTTACTGGCCGGATACGTTATAGTGGCTATATCCTTTATGTCCTGCACGTTCTCCAGAAGGCATTGACACATTCAGGACGTTGTACAGATGGCTAGGAGGCGTGGCATGTCCTGATCCGATAAGAAACTGCAGAGTTAGAGTGAAACAGGGATATTTACTGGCAGATTACGTTATAGTGGCTATATCCTTTATGTCCTGCAATCCAAATTGATTGCAAAAGATCCTGCACATTCTCCAGAAGGCATTGACACATTCAGGACGTTGTACAGATGGCTAGGAGGCGTGGCATGTCCTGATCCGATAAGAAACTGCAGAGTTAGAGTGAAACAGGGATATTTACTGGCTGGATACGTTATAGTGGCTATATCCTTTATGTCCTGCAATCCAAATTGATTGAAAAAGATCCTGCACGTTCTCCAGAAGGCATTGACACATTCAGGACATTGTACAGATGGCTAGGAGGCGTGGCATGTCCTGATCCGATAAGAAACTGCAGAGTTAGAGTGAAACAGGGATATTTACTGGCAGATTACGTTATAGTGGCTATATCCTTTATGTCCTGCAATCCAAATTGATTGCAAAAGGTCCTGCACATTCTCCAGAAGGCATTGACACATTCAGGACGTTGTACAGATGGCTAGGAGGCGTGGCATGTCCTGATCCGATAAGAAACTGCAGAGTTAGAGTGAAACAGGGATATTTACTGGCTGGATACGTTATAGTGGCTATATCCTTTATGTCCTGCAATCCAAATTGATTGCAAAAGATTCTGCACATTCTCCAGAAGGCATTGACACATTCAGGACATTCTACAGATGGCTAGGAGGCGTGGCATGTCCTGATCCGATAAGAAACTGCAGAGTTAGATTGAAACAGGGATATTGACTGGCTGGATACGTTATAGTGGCTATATCCTTTATGTCCTGCAAAATATCCTGCACATTCTCCAGAAGGCATTGACACATTCAGGACATTCTACAGATGGCTAGGAGGCGTGGCATGTCCTGATCCGATAAGACCCTGCTGAGTTAGAGTGAAACAGGGATATTTACTGGCAGATTACGTTATAGTGGCTATATCCTTTATGTCCTGCAATCCAAATTGATTGCAAAAGATTCTGCACATTCTCCAGAAGGCACTGACACATTCAGGACATTCTACAGATGGCTAAGAGGCGTGGCATGTCCTGATCCGATAAGAAACTGCAGAGTTAGAGTGAAACAGGGATATTTACTGGCTGGATACGTTATAGTGGCTATATCCTTTATGTCCTGCAATCCAAATTGATTGCAAAAGATTCTGCACATTCTCCAGAAGGCATTGACACATTCAGGACATTCTACAGATGGCTAGGAGGCGTGGCATGTCCTGATCCGATAAGACCCTGCTGAGTTAGAGTGAAACAGGGATATTTACTGGCAGATTACGTTATAGTGGCTATATCCTTTATGTCCTGCAATCCAAATTTATTGCAAAAGATTCTGCACATTCTTCAGAAGGCATTGACACATTCAGAACGTTGTACATATGGCTAGGAGGCGTGGCATGTGTACGGTGAGGTTTGTAGCTGTTCCGCCGAAAATTAGGCACTGCCTGTCGAACGCTGCTGATAATTCTCTTTGTTAGCTGATGGAGGGTGGCAAGCAAGAGAAGAGAATGCACGGAGACTGCTTAGACAGGTCAACGTGAGCTGAGAGAATGAGAGCGGGTTCGAAGGCGAATTTCGAAGAAAGAGAAGGTATTAAATAGAGGGCATCAGGACGCCATTATGTCATTTCCCATCGAGATCTCCATAGATAGCGTATTATAGTGGAAAAAAAAAAAAAATTAGTCCAAGTTGAAAATCTTTCTCAAGTGCCAGTGAAATATACGTACATATAATACCCATATATTACTTGGAGGCCATATACCGCACCATCGGACAACTGGTCAACTTTCTACGGAGCAGCCGTTCGGGTAAGCAGGGCGAGAACTAGCAGCAGCTAGGCAAGCTACAGAAAAAAAAATTATACATATGTATGTATGTAGGCTTGTGCTTGGAGGAGGCTCGTCAGCCACATCGACCCAGCTGGAGCAGCGAATTCACCGGAGCTTTGGCCCTCGCTTGGGACCGAATTGCGATCAGCAGAAGAAGGGACAAAATAGTACCCGGCAGACGGCAGCCGCTTCAACGCGAACCGCGGCATCGCTTTCGTGTGGGACGGGGAGAGGGAGACGTGGTTACAGTCTAGCAAATGTCAAATAGCATCAATTTTAATTTAACTCGGGGAAAATTGCCTGAACATTTTGTAGGGCTGTGGTCATCTCAGACACCTTCCGGATTTTTTCTTTCTTAAGCCAGTTTCGTTCTATCTCCCGTTTTATTCACCTATTCTTTCTATCTCTATATCTCTCTGCTTCTCTCTGCTTTCGCTGCTGAGGCCGAGCCCTCAAGCACCGGTAATCCAAAGTACCGGTGATCAGAAGAGAGAGGAGCAAATCATGACGGTGTAAAGAAGAAATAGAGAAGTAACTTGAACAACCCCAAACCGATAGCACCGGTAAATTTTTTTGTATGTGTCATGCGAACTGTGTGTGTTTCTTGGTTTTTTTTGTTTGTTTAGTGATTTATTTGCAGTGACTAAATCGGAAGCGCTTCATCGATGGAGGTCTATTGTAAGTAATTTTTCTAGTGTTTAATTTTATTGGCGTCCACAATTTATGCATTTGTTGGCCTAGGCTCAAAAGAGAGCCACCAAAGGGCATGACATCTCTTTCGCATGCACACACCCGAAAATTAAAGGGTATTCAAATATAGTATACATATGCACATAAGCATTTTTATTCTGTTTCTTTTACCTCCGCATACCGTCCCCTCTCTTTCTGATGCCAATGGCTCATTCCCAATTGGGTTTCTGTTTTAATTTCTACCTTTACTTTCTTTACCTTTAATATATTTTTCTCTAGTTATTTAAGTCTGAATATTTGTATTTATTAGTAATTAATTTATATTTAGTAACCTGGGGGAAAACATTACGGGATTATTTGAAAGGGTACAGAATGAAATGTTAGAGTTTTAGTATTAAATAAATTATTATAATGTGTGAGTAATACAATATAGATTGATCTCCAGCGAAATGCCCCTGTAGGCCCCTCAAACATAAAGGGGTCTTGTAAAGATTCGGTGAAATGGCACATACAAGACCATGTTAGGGTGGGGGTAGTGTTCCTCAAATACATCAGAGGAATGTTGTCCGTTTTCCCAAGTGTAGTTATTGTCTTTCGTTTTAGGTGTTGTGCTTTCCGTCCGGTTATTAATGGCTTAGTTATTGTGCACGCTTTACAATTTTAAATTAATAATAGGGTAGGCCTTAGCTGTGGACAAAAGAACACCACACTCGTAGCCGACGAGCCAGCAGCCGGAAAAAAATGAATTAGCGTGCCGTCCAATAGTTAAGAGTGTCATCTTGCCTACACAGTGGGTTAACCATTACATTTATTATTATTTTTGGCGCCCAACGTGGGGCCACACTTTTGGGTGGGAATTCAAAAAAAATTTTACTTATTGGTGTGGTTCACGAACAATGGCCTAAAACAAACTATCTCTAAATGAATTTTCTTTTTTTTATTGTCTTTTCGTTTATCGGCGGGTAGGAAGTAGGAAAATTTAACAAGTCTTCCGCGGTCGTTATGGTAGATGAAAAAGAAGAAATCAATAAAACATTTCCGCTGTCATACAGTTCTCATCCAGGTCTTGGAATACCGGAAAATAACTTAACCTTAGGGTATGTTCCGGGCCAGGATTCTGTGGGTTCTGAGTGAGTTCTCTTTGTTTCGGTACAGATAGCCAAACTGTCCTGATTTTTTTTGGAATACTACAAGAATAGCTTTAAGAAGCTGTCAGTTGTCCAAGTCAGGTCAGTTTGAGATGTTGGTACTACTTAACTGAATGCAGGCTGCATGAGAATGTACATCAAGCGTTTGGGATTTACAGGTGATGCAATTTGAATAAGAGCACTCCTGGCCACGGCTGATGTCGTTCTATACTCAAGCTTGTATTTTCTCTTCTTTTTTTTCTTGGCAACTTGGAGTAATGCTTCTATTAGAAGTAAAATATTAGCCGAAATTGGATGCAGATGTGCAGAATTTTATTCTGCCTCTGCCCACGGCTTATATGTTCGTACTTGCCAAGATTAGCTTTCCTCTTTAGCCATACTTGGTGAAGTAATTCGGAAAATGATGAGAGGCTTTGCAGGGAGCTAGTCTAACAGGGAGATCAATAATCTTTTTGTTTTGAGTTATTTAAAAGAATTTCAGTATTTATTTTTATTGTTTTGTAAATTAAGCAAATTTTTTTTTTGGAATAGGTTTAGAGATTGAGATCAAGTTTGAGAAAAATTAGATAATTCTATGGGTTTGGATAGATCTCCACAAAAAGAGGTTTCTCCTCGTGTCGTTAAATGCAGCTTATGTAAAGCAGAATTAAGCACTGGGGAAACTTATAAAACAAAGTGTGATCATCGCTTTCATAAGGCATGCATAAAAAAGCATTTCACAAGCAAAACGACATGTCCGATTTGTGATACCGTTTGTATATCCCAAACAATTTCAAATCCCACTAGCAATCCCACTAGACTCGCGACACTTCCGCGATCAGAAAGCCAGCTCAGCTTGGCAGAAACAGCAAGTGAAGATCAAGGTACGAGTGGTAATCCATCCACCAGCGAGATGAGCCAAATGGCAGCAGAAATTGCTGCTGCTGTCAAAGCAATGCAGAACGAGCTGTTAACGCAATTGACAGAACAAATGGCGAATCTTATTCATACCAATGTAGAGGCACATATGAATTCGATAGAGCAGCAAAGGCAGACACCAAATCCTAGTACCAGTAGTTCCAGGTCTGTAGGTTCGGAATTGGCCCAAAGGCCAGACAAAGTAGGCCACATAATGACAAATTGGAAGCTACGATATTCTGGGTCCACCGATACTATAGGCATAGATAACTTTATTTATAGGGTTGAAGCCCTCACCCACCAAACTTTAGATGGGAATTTTTCACTTCTATGTGGAAACGCTAATACGTTATTTGAAGGCAAGGCTTCTGATTTCTTTTGGCGCTATCACAAGTCAGTAGGAGTAGTACGGTGGCAAGAGCTGTGTGCAGCGCTAAAGAAGCAATTCCGAGACTCCAGAACGGATGTGGATATTCGTCAAATGATTAGGGATAGGAAGCAGAAGGAAAAGGAAACTTTTGAAAGTTTCTACGATGCCATTCTAAAACTAACGGATAGACTCGACCAACCGCTGAGTGAAATAACCCTGATAGAGATCGTAAGGCGTAACTTGCGGGCGGAAATTCAACACGAAATTCTGAATATTCGAGTAGATTCTATGGAAACCTTGAGGGACATTTGTAGGAAAAGAGAATGCTTTATGGAAGAGGTGCGTCGGACTCAAGGCTACCAAAAACTTACTCCATTTCGGAAGCAAATCTCCGAGCTAGTGAACGACATCTCAGGAGATGAGGCCGAAGAATTCTTGGAATCGGAGTTTGGGGAAGAAATGGCAGCGATATCGTTGGTTTGTTGGAACTGCCGAAGGAGGGACACCGGTACCACGACTGCGTATCCAAACGGAAAATATTCTGCTTCGGGTGTGGAGCGCCAAACACTTATAAGCCCTCTTGCAAAAAGTGTTCAAAAAAACAGCAAGGAGAACACGTCAGACTCTCGTCGGCTGACCAGTGTTCCGCAGAGGGGGCGACGAAACAAGACTAGAACTGGAAAATTGTGAAATACAAAAAGAGTCACCAGGGATATTAGGGAGGCAGACACACCGATGGTAGGATGGCATAGAATACTAGCAGAGGCTAAGAAGAGCGCACCACCATATGAGATCGTGAAGTCAAGGAGATTTACAAGAAATGCACGGCGCATAAAGACCCATTTTAAATCCATAAAATACATAAACGAATTAAGGAAAAAGAAAGGTGACAAGAGGCCTTATGCCGACGTTAAGTTACTAGATAAAACTGTATTAGGATTGCTAGACACTGGCGCTGGAATGAGTTGCGTGGGTGGTCAGTTAGCAAAAGAAATAATTTGTAGTAAAATACCATTTAAATTGCTGTCGTCAAATGCTTTCACGGCAGACGGGAAAAGGCAAGAAATATTAGGAAAATTAACACCTAAAATTGAGTATCGAGGGGAGGCTAAGATAATAGAGTTTGATTGTAGTGGGAGATCCTTGCCTGCTTTTCTCGTCCTTCACTTCTGGTGGCTCGTGGGATTTAGGTGCCCAAACAGTAAGAAGAAGATGTATGTAATTTGCGGAAAATGATGCGCGTGCGCGTTGTGCTTTATTCCAAGGTCTGATTTCAACTAACTCTGGTATGATTAAGCTTAAATCTAATGAGCACTGAAGAGGCCGCTCCAAAAGCTTTCATGCTTCGGGAGCATGAGCTTGCAGCCTATGGGCTGCATCGGTGCCTACTTTGCGGCTTAAACATCCTCCCCCCCTTGCAATATAGTTGCAAAGAAAAAATAGGAACGGGGAAGGGCCGCCTTTCTCTGTTCACACGGTGTTGCAAGTGCCAGAGAGAGTCCACCCGAACACAGTGTTCTGCGCAACTGGGAAGCCGTCCGTGCTTGGGACCACTCCTGGCAGAATCACCTTTGGATATACGTCGGCTCCGAGTACCAAGGAAATGGTACATGGCCGATGGAATTGAGCATCCGCCAGGTCCATGTTGGCGAAGTGCTCCTTTACGTGGTCTCCCAGGGGTCTCGTCGGTGTTCGTATTTGGAGCTGAGGCTCCACCGTCAGGACCACCTCTAGCCTGACATCGCTCTTCACCTTAGAAAGGATGAAGGTGGTGCAAGCACCTTCCGCACCAACGCGAGTGACGGAAAGCCCGAAGGCCGTTGCCAAGGATGCGTTGATGCGGCTGACTGGACTGCACGGATCAATTAGAGCGCCCACTTCGAACGTCTTGAGACCCGTGTCGATCACAACCACTGCTGTTGGGAGGACGCTAGTGCTCCTGGACTGAAGGAGCGATGTCAGCGTCGTTGGAGGAGCAGCGGATCTGGAGCGCGATCTCGCTGTGGGCGAGCTTGCCTTCGGCACAGTCGAGCGAGCCTTGGGACGTGGAGTCCGCTGTGATCCCTCTAGGTGGAGGAGAGTGTGGTGGTTCTTCCCGCAAACCCGGCACGTGTCGCCGCTTCGGCATGAGCTCCCTGAGTGTTGGTGGGCCAGGCAATTGTGGCAGTACTTATTGATGATCACTGCCCGTAAACGCTTTTCGGCACTTAGCGTGAGGAACCGCTGGCATTTGCGTAGAGCGTGGACTCCACGGCAGACCCGACAGCGAAAACAGTCCGATCCTCTGGGCTGGCTGCGCGTTAATGGACGACGACGAGGAGTCATGCTTGGAAAAAAAGAGATGTGGAAGATTAGTGGTTGGATCTTACGCACCGGCCAACAAACGACACATTAGCTAATTGGATACTTGGACGTGGACATTGCTCTCTACAGGAAGAAGGATGAGCTTTGCTACTGGCCGCTTAATGGTCCCACGGACAGTTAACACATCGACCACGCGGACCATGCCATCGACCCCGGGATAGGTTCGTTCAATCCTTCCTAGGCGCCATTCACTAAGCTGCAGGTTATCTTCCTTTACAACAACCATATCGCCTGTTTGGAGGTTTCGAGTTGGAAGTTGCCACTTATTTCGTTTGTGCAACTCTTTCAGATATTCTTCCTTCCAACGGAAACAGAACTGCTGATTAAGGGCCTTTAGACGCTGCCATCGGTTGATGATGGACTCTGCGTTCTCTTTTATTTCTGGCTCCGCAATTGAAACCAGCGGGCCGCCAATCAAAAAGTGGCCTGGACTTAGGGCTAGAAGGTCAGTTGGATCTTCTGACATAGGGGAAATGGGCCGCGAATTCAAGCACGCTTCGATTTTGGAAAGGAGGGTCGACAGTTCTTCGAAAGTATACTTCCATGTTGAGGTGGACTTGTAGAAAAGCGTCTTGAAACTTTTCACACCCGCTTCCCACAGGCCACCCATGTGAGGTGCGCTTGGAGGGTTAAAGTGCCACGTGAGGTGCTGCTGCGGATATGTTGCAAGAACACTTGCTCTGGTGGCGACCAGAAAATCGTGGGAAAGGGCTTTTTCAGCTCCGACAAACGTCTTCCCATTATCGGAACACATTTTCTGAGGGCAACCTCGCCTTGCTACGAACCGATTAAAAGCTGCAAGGAACTTTTCGGTTGTGAGATCAGAGGTTGCTTCCAAATGGATCGCCTTCGTGCTGAAGCACACGAAGACACACACATACCCTTTGGTGATGCGGCAAGCTCGACCTGCGTACGTCTTGATCTCGAATGGTCCAGCGAAGTCGACACCTGTACGAGTGAATGGACGAGAGAACGTTGTCCTCTCTTCGGGCAAGTCTCCCATAAGCTGGGTTTGCAACTTTCTGCGATGGACCACACAGACCTTACAGGAGTTTATCGTTGTTTTGACTAAGGTCCGTAGTTTCGGAACCCAGTATTTGGATCGGATGAGCCGCATCACTAATTGGTTCCCCCCATGCAATGCGATGCGATGAGTGAACCGAACGAGGAGACGTGTAAATGCGCTTGAATACGGGAGAATGATCGGGTGCTTCTCATCATAGCTTAGGGACTCCGATGTTCTCACACGACCGCATGCTCTTATGACCCCGTGTTGGTCGATAAATGGATTCAAGTTAATGATGCAGCTAGACGTAGGAAGAGGCTGCTTTTTTAGCAAGTGCCGGAATTCGTTGGAATATTCTAAGCGCTGAGTATGGATGATCATACGCTCTTGTGTATCGGATAGCTCGTTGCTACTGAGCTCGTCTGGAAATTGGGTGTCCGGCTTCTGACAACGCTTGAGGAATCTAAAAACATAGGACAGGACTCTCAGGGCCTTTCCGAACTCTGAGAAGCGGGCTAGAAAACTGGAATCTGGTGGTGACTGAGACAGGTTGCACTTGACAGGACGTTGTTCTACGTCTGTCTCTTGCAGAGGTTCGACGGGGATGGGCCATTGGTCTGGGCTCAACTGCAACCATTCTGGCCCGTGCCACCATAGATCGCTGCTAGCCAGATCTTGGGCGGAAACCCCTCTGCTCGCTAAGTCAGCCGGATTGTGCTCCGATCTTACGTGAGACCATTTCCCCGGGCTGACGGACTGCGTGATCTTAGTCACTCGGTTAGCCACAAACGTTGTCCATTTGCATGGTGGCTTGTTCAGCCAAGCTAACACGATGGTGGAGTCTGTCCAATAATAGCACTCGTAGCTATCAATGGACAGTTGAGGAAGGAGCGACGAGGACAGCTCAGCAAGAAGTACCGCCCCGCATAGTTCCAAACGAGGTAAGGACACGGTCTTCACAGGAGCTACCCTGGTTTTCGCTGTAAGTAGATGGACAGAGACCTCTCGGTCACGTTCTACACGAACGTAGATTGCGGCACCAAAGGCACTTTGGGATGCATCACAGAACCCGTGGAACTGCAGTTTTGCCCTGGGGTGATACTGTACCCACCTTGGTATCTGAATCTCGCGGAGAGCGGGATAGCTGAGAAGAAAGTCTCGCCACCTTTGGAGGAGGTCTGTTGGCAGAGAGTCATCCCATTCGAGCTCTTTAAGCCAGATTTCCTGCATAAAGATTTTCGCTCGAACTACAAACGGAGCCAGCCATCCCGCTGGGTCGAATAATTTCGCTATTTGGGAGAGGACCTCCCTTTTCGTGTATGAGGAACCTAGGTCTACCTCGGATGGTTTAAAAAAGAACTCGTCACTCTGAGCCTGCCACCGGATACCTAATGTTTTTGCAGAGCTGGAATCCTCCATTTCAAGGAAATCGGCGCACAGCAAATGGTCCGTAGGAATGTCCTGAAGGACTTGCTTCGAGTTAGAGGTCCACTTCCTCAACGGAAACCCGGCACTATCTAAGCGGAGCGAAGCTCTTTGATCGCTGCAATGGCCGTCTGCTCTGTGTGCGCGCCAGCAAGTACATCGTCAACATACATGGAATCGGATATGATGTCGCTTGCCAGTGGGTATATCTCCCGCACATCTTGAGCAAGTTTCTTGAGCACGCGAATAGCTAAGTACGGTGCGCAATTCACACCGAAAGTGACAGTTGTAAGTTCATAGTCCCCGAGCTCGCCCTCTTTGTTCCGGAAAAGGATTCTTTGGAACCTTGTCTGCGTTGGCTCGAGGGTGATTTGCCTATACATCTTTGTGATGTCAGCATTAAAAACGAATTGGAAGAAACGCCATTTCAGTATCTGAATGGTCAGATCTGATTGGAGAACCGGTCCTGGATGTAGGATGTCGTTAAGACTCTTGCCATTTGAAGATGGACTGGAGGCGTTAAATACTACCCGTAACTTTGTAGTGGTGCTGTCTGGTTTAAGGACAGAATGATGGGGCAGATAGAAGTTGTCAGAGTCATTGCTTGGAGGTACTCGTCGCATGTGACCTAAGTCTACATACTCCTGGAGGACACTGTCGTACTGCTCTTTTAAAGGTGGGTTCCGTTGTAAACGGCCTTCATTTTTGAGGAACTGAGCCAGCGCGATTGATCTAGAATGGCCTAAGTCGACACACTCAGGATTTCGAAAGGGTAATGACACCATATATCTGCCACTTGAATCTCTACGAGTAGTTTGAATGAAATTGTCTTCACAGACGGAATCAGAAGACTCTTCTGCCCTCACGGCTGGAAGATCCTCCACCTCCCAAAACTTCGTTAGAAGGTTTTCTAAACGCTGTTCTGTACTGACCTTTACCCTTGTAGCAAAGGAAGAAATTGAGGGGCGAGTTGACTCAGCTACTGGTCCTGTGAGGATCCATCCAAATATGGTCTCCTGACCGAGTAACGAGCCGCAAATGTTGGGTTGGGAGCCGCCTAGTAAAATTGATGGAAGGATATCTGCACCTAAGAGCACATCTATCTGCGAGCTCTTATAGAAAGAAGGGAATGGTGTTTGGCAGGTCCTTTACAAAACCTTGAGGAACTGGGTACGAAGGTAAGGTGCCTGCCACATTTGGGAGTACGTAGGCCGAGGTTTCTATGTGGATCCTCGGTTTTGATGGTGAGCCTATTTGGAAGTGGCATATCTTCTGAGGCCTGGCTGAAATTGCTTGGCTCAAGCCCGTTACTTGAACCTGAACTGGTTGGAAAGGAAGCTTGATAATTCTGAACAGACGTTCGGAGATGAACGTTGCTTCCGATCCAGAATCGATCAATGCACGTGCTTTAAAACTGGTGCCCAAGTGGCATATGTTTATCATAGCCGTGCCTAGCAAAACACCCTGTGTGTTCGCTGTGTAGTAGCTTTGGACATTGGAGGATGAAGCGGACTGTATGTCTTGAATTGGGTTTGGAATGGAAGGAACTGTTGCAGAGGGCTCTGGATTTGGTGCCCTCTAGCGAAGCAGTTCATACACAACTTTTGTTGCTTTATGTAGTTGGCTCTATCATGAGCAGACATTTTTAGAAAGCGTGGACATTGGCGCACCGGGTGGTTTTCTTTGGAACAAAGACTGCAGGTGCGAATCTTGACGGAGCTTTGGCGGAGGTCGGCGCTTACTTTTGCCTCAAAAGAATTAACCTTTTTTTCGTTTTTTTCCCTTCTTTCGGGCCTGGAAAGCGCTTGCATGGAGGCATTCGCGTTCTCCATTGCTTCGAGAGATAAATATCGCTCACTCAGGAATTTGTTCATGGCGCTCCATGACGGTATCTCGCTCTTGCTCGGAAGTGACTGTTCCCAAAGAGACAAGGTCACTTTCGGCAACTTTGAGGAAACCAGAAACACCAGAACGCCGTCCGCGAACCGATTATCAATGGGCACCTCTGAGTGTTCTAAGGCCGTGAGGCATCCCTGTTGGCTTAGTTGGCTTAGTTGGCTGTTGACAAGAGTTCTCTTGTTCTCGAAACGTTCTTTCAGGGCGGTCCATGCGGAATTGAAACCCTCGTTCGTCAGCGGAGCTTTTTCAACAATGACTTTGGCTTCACCCCGAGTCTTGTGGCAGAGGTGATATAGCATCTCCACTTGAGTCAGTCTTGGATTGCTTATGTAGATTGCGGAAAAAAGATCGCGGAAAGTGGGCCACTTTAGATAATCGCCGTGGAATACCTCGATTTCAATTGGGGGCAGACGACTATAGCCTCCTTGATGAGCGCTAGGGGTGGATAACGGGGGGGAGCCGAAGCGCTCTCGATTTGCTCCTGTAGGCTTGTAGCGCACCTCTCATATACTGAGTAGCAATGCTCATATTTGGCTTGCATGGATTGCATAGCATCACCATCGGGTTCAGTTTCACTGAGAGCCTTGGTGCAACGCTCGCACTCTAGCCGTACCTTTTCCCACAAGGTCCTCACTTCGTCTAGGCGGATCTTAAGGGTGAACGTGGACACCACCACAGAGGATGGAGTAGCGAGCCTCGCCTCGAAACTGCCGAGTCGGTCTGATGCCGCTATAAAGTCCGCTAATGCCATTCTCTTGACCTCCGCAAGTCTTCGTCCCAGGGCGCGAGTAATGCTGACTGGAGTAAGTTTGGATTCGTCTTTCGATGAACCCGAAGGATCTTTCCTAACGGAGGACGATGGAGTCTTGGAATGTGGCGATGGTCGCGTGCTTGGAACTGTGAGGCGTTTCTTCGCGTCGCGCTCACTGGACATAATAAGCTATCAGCGACGCGTATGAAAGTGGAACGGTGGAAACGAAACGGAGATGGTATGAGCAATAATTTGGAAAAACGAGAGGTTATTATGTTACAATTATATTTTGTATTTATATTGTATATGTACCAAAAATTCTGGAACGATGGAATGGAACATGTACCGTTCGAGTGAGAGATTTATGGAGTGTCACCCAAAAGTACTTGGCACAAAGTTTTAGTTTAGTTCTTTTTTTTTTCCAAAGCCCTCTTTGATTTCGTATTATTATTCCTTCCGGAACAGTGGAATGGAACGTTCAAAGAGGTTCACGATTGGCAACAAAATTTATTAAAAAAAAATAAAAAAATAAATAAATATTTGGAAATGTCCCAAGTGCCGTACCTTTTCATGAAAACTATATACCCGCGTCGTACAGGGTATCACCATAAGCACAAAGAGGAATGGAGCAGCTGCTGTAAGCTAAGCTCGCGGTATGTATGTATGTACGTATGTAAATGCTTGAGGCTGGTCCCGTACTGTGTGGATATGCGTTGTTTTAATAGAGGAAAAGCGCTGTGTATATTTTATTTTATTGCAGGCTGCGGATGGTTCAAAATTGCTGAAGTATTAAATGGATGTAGCATGCACTTAAATAATATAAGGTGATTGGGTGAATGGAGTTAGTTTTGGCGGAGGAAAAGGAACAAAAACATAAAGTACACCTACAAAAAAGGTGGTACTATGTACATGCACTTAAACGTTATTTTATTTTATGAATTTTTTTTGTTTGGTTCTTATTTAAAATAATTTGTGCGGATTATGCATATGTGTGTACAGTGCAAGAGACGAGAGCGCCAAAGAAAAAAAACCGTATGTATGTGCATATGTATGTTCGCCACCCTAGTCGCGATCCAACATGTTCGATGCACTAGGTTCGATGCAGTGCTTCTCTAAGCGGAATGGAATTAGCGGAGATCAGCGTGTGCCTATGTATATAAGTACGTACATATGTGCGCCTGATGGGTCGTTGCACTTGTCCGATTTTTGGCGGAAAAAAAGATGGCGAGGTTATATATATGGAAATAGGCCGTTATGTACATATGCCAGGTACGTTTGGAAAGAAAAAAAAAGGGAAACAAATAGCGGTTTTTTTCGTCTTCACTTGCACTTCCTCACTATGGAGTTTCTCCACACACTATACACTGCACAGAACCTTTTTGGTTGCAAATTGGACGGTTTTTATATACTTAGCTGGCAATTCCTCTTGAGAAAGCTGGGGCGAGCGGATTGGGGGGATGATCTCCGTGATTTTTCGGTGAAAAATAAAAAATCCAATGATGAGAATCCGGCTCGAAGGACCAATGATTGTAGTGGGAGATCCTTGCCTGCTTTTCTCGTCCTTCACTTCTGGTGGCTCGTGAGATTTAGGTGCCCAAACAGTAAGAAGAAGATGTATGTAATTTGCGGAAAATGATGCGCGTGCGCGTTGCGCTTTATTCCAAGGTCTGATTTCAACTAACTCTGGTATGATTAAGCTTAAATCAAAAAGAAGAAACCGCCCACAAAACTCTAAAATGTTTGGGAAGCGAGGTTGCAGCCCATGGGGGCCATTGGTGCCTACTTTGCGGCTTAAACAGATTTTTTTTTTTTTTTCATTTTATTTACTTTTTGTATTTTTAAACACCATATTTATTTGACATTGACTTTTGGTCACTTTTTAATTTATTACCTTCCGAATTTAAGATTTCAGAAATAAGCGTGGGCTTTGATATTCACATTCTTACTTCGGGCGTTAAGAAGTTATTTCATGTTTCCCATCCTTCTCTGTTTCGGGCCTGGGCAAGACAAAAATGCTTACGCACATCATTGACGTGTGGAATGCTAAGCCCATAAAAAAAAAATTTCCCAGTCTCACCGACTGTCGAGAATTGCCTATACGGCGAAGTAGATAGGATGCTGAAGTTAGGTGTGATTGAGGAGTCAGGGAGCGCTTGGTCTTTCCTGTGGTGCTGGTTCAGAAACCAGGAAAAGTCCGGCTCTTCTTAGACAGTTGGAAGGTCAATGCTGTGACCGAAAAAGATGCGTACCCGTTGCCACAAATTGATGGCATCTTGAGTAGATTGCCAAAAGCAGAATACATAACCAGCCTAGACTTAAAAGATGCGTTTTGGCAAATACCCTTAGAGGAGGCATCAAGGGACAAGACCGCACTTACCATACCAGGGAGACCGCTATACCAATTCAAGGTCATGCCTTTCGGCTTATGCAACGCTTGCCAAGCCATGTCTAGACTCATGGATAAGGTAATACCCTCCTCTCTCCGAAACCAAGTTTTCGTCTATCTAGATGACTTGCTGGTCATTTCAGACACGTTTGACTCACATCTTGAGATACTGCGTTTGGTATCAGATCACATCCGGCAAGCGGGATTGACAATAAATATAGAGAAGAGTAGGTTCTGTAGGCGATCCGTAAAATATCTCGGTCACATAATTGGTGAGGGAGGCATTCGAACAGATCCGGAAAAGATCTCTATTACTAAGTTTCCGTTGCCAAAAACTCTCCGAGCACTGAGAAGCTTCCTTGGAATGGCAGGGTGGTATAGGAAATTTATAAACAACTTTGCGTCATAGTCTGCTCCGTTAACAGATTTGCTGAAACAGAAAAAAAAGTTTGTTATGTCCGAGGAAGGGATAAAAGCTTTCGAAAAATTGAAGGAAACTCTATGCACGGCTCCAGTTTTGATAAGTCCTGACTTTGGGAAGCCGTTCTATATTCACTGCGATGCGAGCAATACAGGAGTAGGGGGTGTACTGGTCCAAAAGACGGAGGAAGGTGATGAGATGCCGATAGCCTTCGTATCGAAAAAGCTGAATAAAGCCCAGCGCAATTATACAGTAACCGAGCTAGAATGCTTGGCAGCCTTAGTGTGTATAAAAAGGTTCAGAGCCTTTGTCGAAGGTCATAAATTCACAGTGATAACTGACCATGCCTCGCTGAAGTGGTTGATGTCACAAAATGATCTACATTCAAGGTTAGCTCGATGGTCACTCAAGCTGCAAGGCTTTCGGTTTAGCATCGAGCATAGGAAGGGATCCCAGAATGTAGTTCCCGATGTATTGTCAAGGGTCCACCAGGATGAGATCGCGGCATTGGATACAAATAATGGCCTTCTTGTGGATCTAGAATCTCCTCACTTCAAAGCGGTAGAATACCTCGAGCTAGTGAATCGAGTAAAAAGCAACCAGGAGCAATTACCGGACGTAAAAGTTGTCGATAACTTTGTTTACCGAAGAGCTGAGCATGCGAACGGGGACTTGCTTCATGACTCGTTTGCCTGGAAGCTATGGGTGCCTAGGGAATTGGTCAGCGTGATCTTAAAATAGTCGCATGATGATCCGGTAGCTTCGCATGGGGGTATCCATAAGACTTTGGAGCGAGTCCGTCGGTACTACTTTTGGCCGGGATTGGTTAATGACGTTAAAGCGTACATAAATAACTGCAGTGAATGCAAAACCACAAAGGCGCCTAACTTTACACTACGACCACCTATGGGAAAGGCGGCACAATCACAAAGATTCTTCCAGAGATTGTACATAGACTTTCTTGGTCCGTATCCGAGGTCGCGAAGTGGTCACGTCGCTATTTTTATCGTATTAGACCATTATTCCAAATTTGTGTTCCTCAAAGCCGTGAAGAAGCTGACGGCGGATGTAGTCATTAAATACTTGCAGGAGGATCTTTTTCATACTTTCGGGGTGCCAGAATCCATAGTGTCGGATAATGGATCCCAATTTAGAGCTGAGAAATTCCAAAACCTATTAAAAAGTCACCGTATCTCACATACCTTGACAGCGGTGCACGCGCCACAGGCTAACGCCTCCGAGAGAGTCAATCGCTCAGTGATTGCTGCCATCAGAGCGTATGTGCGTCCAGATCAAAAAGATTGGGACGAAAACTTAAGCAGTATTTGTTGCGCGTTAAGATCCGCCATTCACTCAGGAATAGGCGCGACGCCTTATTACATGGTATTTGGTCAGCAGATGATCACATCGGGGGCTACTTACTCCCTTTTGAGATCGCTAGAGATGCTAGAAGATAGAGCGGCAACCTTCACCAAGGAAGATTCGTTGGAGTTGGTCCGGAAAAAAGCGCGAGAGGTTATGGAAAAGCAAAATACTAGGAATGAAAAAAAATACAATCTGAGGTCGAGAGAGATAGTGTACCAAGTAGGACAGGAAGTTTATAGAAGAAATTTCAAACAGAGCAACTTTCAAGCTGGTTATAATGCAAAACTGGGACAGGCTTTCGTGAAGGCTAGAGTTCAGAGAAAAATTGGAAATTCGATATACGAGTTGGAAGATCTACAGGGCCGAAGCATAGGGAAGTATCATGGAAAGGACATCCGTCAATAACAGCTACAAGGAAGTCATCCTTGTGAACATTCTGCATCCCAAGTCTGATTTTGGCAGGGGGGAGTTGTACGGTGAGGTTTGTAGCTGTTCCGCCGAAAATTAGGCACTGCCTGTCGAACGCTGCTGATAATTCTCTTTGTTAGCTGATGGAGGGTGGCAAGCAAGAGAAGAGAATGCACGGAGACTGCTTAGACAGGTCAACGTGAGCTGAGAGAATGAGAGCGGGTTCGAAGGCGAATTTCGAAGAAAGAGAAGGTATTAAATAGAGGGCATCAGGACGCCATTATGTCATTTCCCATCGAGATCTCCATAGATAGCGTATTATAGTGGAAAAAAAAAAAAATTAGTCCAAGTTGAAAATCTTTCTCAAGTGCCAGTGAAATATACGTACATATAATACCCATATATTACTTGGAGGCCATATACCGCACCATCGGACAACTGGTCAACTTTCTACGGAGCAGCCGTTCGGGTAAGCAGGGCGAGAACTAGCAGCAGCTAGGCAAGCTACAGAAAAAAAAATTATACATATGTATGTATGTAGGCTTGTGCTTGGAGGAGGCTCGTCAGCCACATCGACCCAGCTGGAGCAGCGAATTCACCGGAGCTTTGGCCCTCGCTTGGGACCGAATTGCGATCAGCAGAAGAAGGGACAAAATAGTACCCGGCAGACGGCAGCCGCTTCAACGCGAACCGCGGCATCGCTTTCTTGTGGGACGGGGAGAGGGAGACGTGGTTACAGTCTAGCAAATGTCAAATAGCATCAATTTTAATTTAACTCGGGGAAAATTGCCTGAACATTTTGTAGGGCTGTGGTCATCTCAGACACCTTCCGGATTTTTTCTTTCTTAAGCCAGTTTCGTTCTATCTCCCGTTTTATTCACCTATTCTTTCTATCTCTATATCTCTCTGCTTCTCTCTGCTTTCGCTGCTGAGGCCGAGCCCTCAAGCACCGGTAATCCAAAGTACCGGTGATCAGAAGAGAGAGGAGCAAATCATGACGGTGTAAAGAAGAAAATAGAGAAGTAACTTGAACAACCCCAAACCGATAGCACCGGTAAATTTTTTTGTATGTGTCATGCGAACTGTGTGTGTTTCTTGGTTTTTTTTGTTTGTTTAGTGATTTATTTGCAGTGACTAAATCGGAAGCGCTTCATCGATGGAGGTCTATTGTAAGTAATTTTTCTAGTGTTTAATTTTATTGGCGTCCACAATTTATGCATTTGTTGGCCTAGGCTCAAAAGAGATCCACCAAAGGGCATGACATCTCTTTCGCATGCACACACCCGAAAATTAAAGGGTATTCAAATATAGTATACATATGCACATAAGCATTTTTATTCTGTTTCTTTTACCTCCGCATACCGTCCCCTCTCTTTCTGATGCCAATGGCTCATGCCCAATTGGGTTTCTGTTTTATTTTCTACCTTTACTTTCTTTACCTTTAATATATTTTTCTCTAGTTATTTAAGTCTGAATATTTGTATTTATTAGTAATTAATTTATATTTAGTAACCTGGGGAAAACATTACGGGATTATTTGAAAGGGTACAGAATGAAATGTTAGAGTTTTAGTATTAAATAAATTATTATAATGTGCCAGTAATACAATATAGATTGATCTCCAGCGAAATGCCCCTGTAGGCCCCTAAAACATAAAGGGGTCTTGTAAAGATTCGGTGAAATGGCACATACAAGACCAAGGAAGGGTGGGGGAAGTGTTCCTCAAATACATCAGAGGAATGTTGTCCGTTTTCCCAAGTGTAGTTATTGTCTTTCGTTTTAGGTGTTGTGCTTTCCGTCCGGTTATTAATGGCTTAGTTATTGTGCAAGCATTACAATTTTAAATTAATAATAGGGTAGGCCTTAGCTTTGGACAAAAGAACACCACACTCGTAGCCGACGAGCCAGCAGCCGGAAAAAAATGAATTAGCGTGCCGTCCAATAGTTAAGAGTGTCATCTTGCCTACACAGTGGGTTAACCATTACACATGTCCTGATCCGATAAGACCCTGCTGAGTTAGAGTGAAACAGGGATATTATTTGCAGTTTACGATATAGTGGCTATATTCTTTATGTCCTGTAATCCAAATTGATTGCAAACGATCCAGCACATTCTCCAGAAGACATTGACATATTCAGGACATTCTACAGATGGCTAGGAGGCGTGGTATGTCCTGATCCGATAAGAAACTGCAGAGTTAGAGTGAAACAGGGATATTTACTGGCAGATATCGTTATAGTGGCTATATCCTTTATGTCCTGCAGTCCAAATTGTCTGCAAAAGATCCTGCACGTTCTCCAGAAGGCATTGACACATTCAGGACGTTGTACAGATGGCTAGGAGGCGTGGTATGTCCTGATCCGATAAGAAACTGCAGAGTTAGAGTGAAACAGGGATATTTACTGGCAGATATCGTTATAGTGGCTATATCCTTTATGTCCTGCAGTCCAAATTGTCTGCAAAAGATCCTGCACGTTCTCCAGAAGGCATTGACACATTCAGGACGTTGTACAGATGGCTAGGAGGCGTGGCATGTCCTGATCCGATAAGAAACTGCAGAGTTAGAGTGAAACAGGGATATTTACTGGCAGATAACGTTATAGTGGCTATATCCTTTATGTCCTGCAGTCCAAATTGTCTGCAAAAGATCCTGCACGTTCTCCAGAAGGCATTGACACATTCAGGACGTTGTACAGATGGCTAGGAGGTGTGGCATGTCCTGATCCGATAAGAAACTGCAGAGTTAGAGTGAAACAGGGATATTTACTGGCAGATTACGTTATAGTGGCTATATCCTTTATGTCCTGCAATCCAAATTGATTTCAAAATATCCTAAACATTCTCCAGAAGGCATTGACACATTCAGGACGTTGTACAGATGGCTAGGAGGCGTGGTATGTCCTGATCCGATAAGAAACTGCAGAGTTAGAGTGAAACAGGGATATTTACTGGCAGATATCGTTATAGTGGCTATATCCTTTATGTCCTGCAGTCCAAATTGTCTGCAAAAGATCCTGCACGTTCTCCAGAAGGCATTGACACATTCAGGACGTTGTACAGATGGCTAGGAGGCGTGGCATGTCCTGATCCGATATAAAACTGCAAAGTTAGAGTGAAACAGGGATATTTACTGGCAGATAACGTTATAGTGGCTATATCCTTTATGTCCTGCAGTCCAAATTGTCTGCAAAAGATCCTGCATATTCTTCAGAAGGCATTGACACATTCAGGACGTTGTACATATGGCTAGGAGGCGTGGCATGTCCTGATCCGAGAAGACCCTGCTGAGTTAGAGTGAAACAGGGATATTTACTGGCAGATTACGTTATAGTGGCTATATCCTTTATGTCCTGCAATCCAAATTGATTGCAAAAGATTCTGCACATTCTCCAGAAGGCATTGACTTATTCAGGACATTCTACAGATGGCTAGGAGGCGTGGCATGTCCTGATCCGATAAGAAACTGCAGAGTTAGAGTGAAACAGGGATATTTTCTGGCAGATTACGTTACAGTGACTACATCCTTTATGTCCTGCAATCCAAATTGATTGCAGAAGATTCTGCACATTTTTCAGAAAGCATTGACACATTCAGGACGTTGTACAGATGCCTAGGAGGCGTGGCATGTCCTGATCCGATAAGAAACTGCAGAGTTAGAGTGAAACAGGGATATTGTAACGAATCGCATTCCAACTCATTATTCTCAGGCGCGGTGTTGGGCATGGGAGAGAGAGGAGCACGCTGTATATTCCGGCTCAGGCTCGTCGGCTAGGGGGGTGGTGATCTTGCTCCCCTCCCATGATTGGCCTTTCTTCACTATAACATCCTAAATAAGTTGCGTGCTAGGGACAAGCGAAAACCGGGATAGAGAATCCCACTTACTTCCGACAAATCAACAACACTAAAGGGAATGGAACTACTCCGCTGCACCTGCTGGTTCTCCTACTACGACCTCAGGTGTTGATGAGGCGTAACATGCCCACCCTACCGATGGCCATTCTGCCCCCTGGCCCACATCCGAATGGCCCCTTCTTTAGGGCAACTCTTCTAGGGCATGGGATTAGCCGATGTCAAATACAAATTTGTTACTAGCACATTATAAAATTTATTTACGAACTAATGATTATAGATTCCCAACGACATACCAAAAAAAGAATATAAATATAGGTAAATATAAATAAACGTAAATAAAACAATGAACATAAAAGTGCAAATAAATATAAATGATTGAATATAAATAAAAAAGATCAATACAAAAACAAATTGCGCTCCGCTTGAGCTTTATCCCTATTGCCAGCAAACAAAAAGAGACCCAAAAGGAGACGAGGAAAAAGCACTCAACTCCGAGTGAAACGTCCGTCTCTATTGCTGTTCTTTTTCTTCGCGCCGATCGATGCTAAACCTTCGACTCAATTAACGGACCTATGCATTGTTTGCCGCTTTTAATCGGACCTGAGTAATAATGAAACAAATTTCCACTCATACCTTTTATGCAGCTCGTTGCTCCATCGACGAAAGCGCTTTCCTCGACGAACACCTAGAATGCTGTGGGTGGAGAAAAAATTGCAAAGCATTGGGCCGGGAAACATATCAGCATGGATCGGTGGTGAAGACGAGGGCCAGCACTAACGGAATTGCACAAAACTCACTAACCCTAACTTAACTCAATTATTAAACTATATATATATTTTTTCTCCCTTTCTACACTTCACTTAATCCTACTGTCTTCTCATTTCTCCGCTCCTGCCTTCCTCCTCTTCCTTCTTTAGGGTGAAAAGAAGACTAGAAAAAACTGTTCTTTCTTCCGCTTTCTTAAACTGTTGTCCAGAAACGATTTAAACTTGGCTCCCGCGGTTATATATTCTGGCCTCCTCTTCTACCGATGGTGGGAGGTGTTGGGGACGTTAAGGGAACGGGAATCATACACTACAGCCACGTATTTATGCACTCCTCGATGCACCCGCCGGTATATATGCCGACGCCTGGCCGTTCGACACTAAATCCAGCTCGACTTGATATCTCTGCGCTCGCTTCTCCGCTCTGCCGAGCGCGTTTTGGTTGCAGCCAACAACAACCAATAAATGCGTTTTTAATTCCGTTTTCTGCTGCTGCTGCTTGCTTGCCGGCTTCGACTGGTTGCATCCGCAACTCAACACAGTTTTAGTGGAGTTTTTTTGTTAAGCGCCAAGACTAAGGAAAAAAGATTTCTTGACTCCTTTTCTCCCCGTTGCTCTCCCCTGTCTTTTCGGTAACTTACCCCAAACGGACTCAGCGCTATCTGGGTTTTCCGGTGTTCGACACAACCTTCACCCTCTTCAAACTCGGCACAATCACAGTAGCAAATAGAAACTTAATAATCAGTACCGAGGAGCAAATTTTCGCCCTTATTGCGGCCACTACACAACCGGCTCGATCGACTTTATAGAGGGAATTGACGAGATGGACGCTAGCGTTCTGGCGCCAAGTCCTCTAACAGGTCCACGGCATAAGAGAGAGTTGACATTTGAACCTGTTAGCGCATTTACTTTCTGCCTTGACCCTATATTCGCTAACCCACTTGAGCACTAGATGGCGCCACCACAACCCATCTATTTTTCCTACTACAAGCGCTACAAAAGCCCCCCCCTTAAGATCAGGCTTGGGACCAACTTCCCAAGACGGATCACCACGACGCTTGTAACTATTGCTTCAAGTCCTTGGCATGGAACCGCCCTACTGATCGCCCTTGTAGGTCCTCCAGCTCGTACAAGGAATTTCCCAGCTTTCTCCGGACTCTTGACTTGATATAAGCTGGACCTAATTTAGCGCTATATCCCGCTGGAAAACTACTCTGCTTGAAATTTCTTCGGTACACTTCCTGCCCCTCTTTATACGCTACCTCTCTAGTCCTTAGGTTGTACTGACGTGCGTTCTTCTCGTACTGTCCTTTCATGACCTGGCAAGCCTTTTTGCGCACCAATTCGAGGGAATCCTCTCTTGAGAATTGCGCCGACCTATCCTCCAATAGGCTTAACGCTCTCAATAGCTTATATTGTGAGCCGGAAGATATAAAATTCTGCCCAAACACCATGTAAAACGGGGTAGTGCCGATTCCCGCATGGACCGATGACCTCAATGCACAACATATACTACTGAGATGTTCATCCCAATCCTTTTGATCTGCTCTCACATATGACCGAATAGCTGCGATAACTGACCTGTTCACCCTTTCGGATGCATTAGCCTGTGGCGAGTACACGGCCGTGAGAGTATGAGCTATTTGGTACTCTCTTAGTAGTTTCTGAAACGCTTCGGCTTTGAACTGCGACCCATTATCAGAAATAATTGTTTCCGGAACGCCAAATGTGTGGAACAGTTCCTGCTGAAGATATTTAATCACCACTTCAGCCGTTAATTTTTTTACCGCTTTCAAAAAAGACAAACTTCGAATAATGGTCTAACACTATGAAAATCCCTATATTCCCGCTTCGAGATCGGGGGTATGGGCCAAGAAAATCCACATATAACTTTTGAAAGAATCTTTCCGATTCTGGGGCAACGCCCATTGGAGGCCGTTGCACTCTGTTCGGTGCCTTGGTCGTTTTGCATGTGTCACACCCCCGAATGTACTCTGTGACATCGTGGACCAGCCCAGGCCAATAGTAGTACCTTCGGATCCTTTCTAATGTTTTATGCACGCCTCCATGAGACGCTAGGGGACTGTCATGAGCGTTTTCCAACACCTTTCTAATCAAATCCTTTGGAATCCAAAGCTTCCAAGCAAAAGTATCATGCAGCTGATTTCCAGTATAATGATCTGACCTTCGATACACCAATCCTTCACACACTCTCAAATCAGGCAGCTTGTCGTTATTTGCCTCAATCCGCTTTGCCATCTCACTATACTCTACCGTTTGAAATTCTGGCGACTTAGGATCCACCAACAACCCCTGGTTGACCTCTATTGTTGCTAGCTCTTGCTCATTCACCCTGGACAGTGCATCCGGGACGACATTTAATCTTCCACTTCGATGCTCAATCTTAAAGTTGAAACCCTGCAGCTTCAACGCCCAACGAGCCAGACGAGAATGCAGATCCGTCTGCGACATGAGCGTGAACTCATGTCCTTCGACATATGCTCGGAAGCGCTTAATGCAGACAATGGCTGCTAGGCATTCTTGCTCGGTAACTGAATAGTTCCTCTGAGCTTTATTCAACTTTTTCGACACAAACGCAAGTGGATATTCATCGCCCTCTGGTGTCTTTTGAACAAGTACTCCTCCAACACCTGTTTTGCTGGCATCACACTGAATAAAGAAAGGCTTCTGGAAATCGGGACTTCGTAAGACTGGCGCAGAGCATAGCATATCCTTAAGCTTCTCGAACGCTGCCTGTCCTTCCGAAGTCATTGCAAATCTCTGCCTAGGTTTTAGTAAGTCGGTAAGTGGAGTAGCGACCGAAGCGAAATTGTTTATAAATTTTCGGTACCATCCTACCATCCCCAGGAAACTCCGAAGGGACTTAAGCGACTTTGGCAGCGGAAACTCTTTCATTGCCGAAATTTTCTCCGGGTCAGTACGGATGACGCCATTTCCCACAATGTGGCCCAAGTATTTAACTGAGCGCATGCAGAACTTGCTCTTCTCGACATTGAGCGTTAGCCCAGCGCCTTTGACATGTCCTGCTACTACACTTAACACCTTCATATGGGTCTCAAAACTATCTGACACCACCAACAAGTCGTCAAGGTATACAAATACTTCGTTCCGCAGCTCCGGTGGAATAACTCGGTCCATAAGTCGAGTCATCGTCTGTGACGCATTTGTCAGGCCAAAAGGCATGACCTTGTATTGATACAAAGGCTTTCCCGGTATTGTGAACGCTGTTTTGTCGCGCGAGCTGGGCTCTAAAGGGACTTGCCAATATGCATCTTTCAGGTCTAAACTAGAAATATACATGGCTTTTGGAAGCCGGCCCAGTATTCCATCAATTTGTGGTAAAGGATAAGCATCCTTTTTAGTCACCGCATTTACCCGTCTACTGTCTAGACAGAGTCGAATCTTACCCGGCTTCTGCACGAGAACAACGGGCGAAGACCAAGCGCTCTCCGACTCCTCAATAACACCCATCTTGAGCATCCTATCGATCTCAGCGTATAAAAGCTTTTCTACAGCTGGAGATACGGGAAAGTGCCGTTGTTTCACCGGCTTGGCCTCTCCAACATCTATCGAGTGAGAGAGAAGACTCGTCTTTCCCAGACCCGAGACAGCGAAAGAAGGGAATTGGGCTATGACTTCCCTTAAACTATCCCTTTGTCTCTCCGTAAGCTCATGCGAGTCCGACGTCAATTCTGCGACTTGCATATTGGGCGGAAGTAAGTCAAAGGTTGACCAAAAATCAATTCCCAAGTATAGATCTTGGCTGAGTGACGGAATTATATGCAGCTCTAACTCTTTAGCCACATCCTTATATCTCACCGGAACTTTGAGACGTCCCAGGACATCCTGTTTGGTGCCATCTGCCGTACAAGCTGATGAACCAACTCTCCTAAATGGGATCTTACTTCGAATGACCTCTTCAGCCAATTTCCCTCCTATCACGCTCATAGCTGCTCCCGTGTCCATTAATCCTAATACTATTCTATCCAATATTCTAACCTCGGCATAAGGCCGTTTATCGTTCTTCTTATACCTAATCGCATTGATGGCCTTAAACGACCGCCAGTAGGCCCTCATTCGGTTGGCATTTCTTGACGTGGATTTTACCCTCGCTAGTGTGTGACCTATCCTAGGATTCTCAGTCCAATCGATTTGTTGGGGCCAGAACCTTGGTTGACTCTCCAATGGAATCGGACCATTTCCCACATCAGACGGAACAGGATCATTTAATTGCTCGATTCGTGGTTCACTGGCTTGTTTCTTTGAACACACAACTGTGGCCGTGATTGTGTGTTCGTCTTCCCGTTTTTTTGACAACGAACACATGAAGGCTTATAGGTATTTGCTGCCCCGCACCCATAACAGAAGATTCTGCGTTTCGACTCGCAATCCTGGTATCGATGCCCTTCCTTGCGGCAATTCCAGCATATTAGTGCCATGGCTCCGACTTCCTCCTCACCGTCTACATCTGAAAACTCAACTGCGTCATCCGGCAGGGCCTCCTCAATCAGTTCTGACACTTGCTTACGGAAAGGCACAATTTTCTGGTATCCCTGACTTTTCTTTACATCATCCAGGAAACTCTCCCTGCGACGACATATCTCCCTCAGACGATCTACCGAAGGAATCGAGAGATTTAGCAATTCATGCCTTATCTCGGGGCGCAGATTTCTTTTTACGGTCTCCACCGTTTCCCGTTCCGACAGAGGAGTCTCCAGGTTGTCCATCAGCAGCACAATTGCATCGTAAAAAGAGTCGAAGCTTTCTCGATCCCGCTGCTTACGATCACGAATGGCCTCCCTAAGGTCGACGTCTGTTCTTGTATCCCTAAATTGCTTTCGCAGAGCTTGGCAGAGAAGATCCCACCGCAAATCACGGGTGGTTTTGTGAAATCGCCAGAAAAATTCTCTGGCCTTACCATCAAATAGCAGGCTAGCGTTGCTGCAAAGAACGGCGAAATTGCTTTCGAGCGTTTGGTGCGTGAGTGCCTCTACTCTATAAATAAAATTATCTACGCTAAGTCCCTCTTGACTGCCACTGAATCGCAACTTCCAGCCATTCAGGATATGGCCCACCTTATCGGGTCTTTGCAGCAGATCGGAGACCGCGCTCCTTGGAGTGTCCCTAGCTGAGGCTATATGGTTGGCCGATTGTGGCCGGTCAAAACCAGCTCGAGGCTGGGTCTCATCCTCAGGCGCTCGTCCTCTCTGAGAACCTATCTCCATTGGCCGAAGGTAACCTGCCATATTTGTCTGAATGAGCTGGGCCATTTGACTAGATAATTGAGCGAGCAGATCGTTTTGCATGGCTTGCACAGCTTGGGTCATAGTGCTAGTTATAAGTTCCGTCTGTAGTGCCGCCAACTCTGTTGACTCCCTCGACAAGCTAATAGCTTGGCTGCCACGAGCAGGTGACTTGTTACGACTCTGCTGCCTGGTGTTCTTGGCTATCGGGTCTGACGCTGTAGCTGCCTTATCAAAACACACTGTTTTGCATGTAGGGCAAAAATTTTTCGTCTGAGCATGGGTGGTGAGACATATTTTATGGAACTCATGCCCACATTTGGTTTTATATAAAGAACCTTCACCCAAACTCTTCTCACACAACGCGCATTGCAATGTATGTTGAGCGTTTGCCTCCCCCTCGTCATCGGATCGGACCATCATGATTTAATTAAATAACTATATATAACCTAAGAAACTAATTCCTACCTAGCTTATGACCTATTTGACTCGCTAAACTTAATCTGTTGTTTACCTTTCCTAATAAATGAGGCTTTGCTGCTTTGTTTTGGATTGAATATGAAAAGCAAACGACAAAGAAAGACTCGAGCCACCTCAAATACGAAGAGAACTCCTACACAAGTAACACCAAAAAAATATTAACTCATTCGCCTCTGTCGTGGAGAGCTATACAAAGCCAGACTCAACGAATACAAAAACCAAACAAATAAAAAGAATATGTAAAACACAAGAATTCGGAACAACCAAAGATAAACAAGATCATAAAACAATTTGACATCAAGCATACCCGAAACCACATAGAAGAACCCTAATTAGCTTGAGAACCAGCAAACCGCAAAACGGAACAAAAAAACAACAAAAACTGCATAGCGCATAGCTTTGCATGGGTCGCGTGCCAAACAACAACAACAACCTTTGCATTAGCGGTGGACAGCGAGCGACCGAACTGATCGGCTTTCGTCTGTGATCCATGCCGCTAATCCATGCACCCTGCATCGGAAAATTGAGCATACCTTTTTGCTCCCATCTTCCGGGACTTTCGTTGGCAAACGAAATGAATTGATTCCTATGCGGAAGATGAAGCGATTGAGCCCAACTTAGAAGTTGATACCGCTCGACCCATCCGTGGTCAGAAATTGAGTTGGACCGAAACGACCAAGCGCTGAGGACCGACCTATGGACTCAACAATTTTCTATAAAGGAGATTACAACCTTTTTTGAGTATCTTTTGTCTACCGTCCTCCCTCCTCTGCCGTGGCTGGGCGCCTGATAAATTTATCTGAGCCACTCCATTTCCGAAGCGTCTAAGGAAAGAGCAGAGCAGAGCTAAAAGATACCTTTTTACTGCTGTCTTAAAGTAAGTGGGTGTGTGAGCTACATCTGGGTGATGTGGCCCCACGTTGGGCGCCAATTTATAATTATAATGATTATCTATTAAATAATAAATTATGAATGTAACGAATCGCATTCCAACTCATTATTCTCAGGCGCGGTGTTGGGCATGGGAGAGAGAGGAGCACGCTGTATATTCCGGCTCAGGCTCGTCGGCTAGGGGGGTGGTGATCTTGCTCCCCTCCCATGATTGGCCTTTCTTCACTATAACATCCTAAATAAGTTGCGTGCTAGGGACAAGCGAAAACCGGGATAGAGAATCCCACTTACTTCCGACAAATCAACAACACTAAAGGGAATGGAACTACTCCGCTGCACCTGCTGGTTCTCCTACTACGACCTCAGGTGTTGATGAGGCGTAACATGCCCACCCTACCGATGGCCATTCTGCCCCCTGGCCCACATCCGAATGGCCCCTTCTTTAGGGCAACTCTTCTAGGGCATGGGATTAGCCGATGTCAAATACAAATTTGTTACTAGCACATTATAAAATTTATTTACGAACTAATGATTATAGATTCCCAACGACATACCAAAAAAAAGAATATAAATATAGGTAAATATAAATAAACGTAAATAAAACAATGAACATAAAAGTGCAAATAAATATAAATGATTGAATATAAATAAAAAAGATCAATACAAAAACAAATTGCGCTCCGCTTGAGCTTTATCCCTATTGCCAGCAAACAAAAAGAGACCCAAAAGGAGACGAGGAAAAAGCACTCAACTCCGAGTGAAACGTCCGTCTCTATTGCTGTTCTTTTTCTTCGCGCCGATCGATGCTAAACCTTCGACTCAATTAACGGACCTATGCATTGTTTGCCGCTTTTAATCGGACCTGAGTAATAATGAAACAAATTTCCACTCATACCTTTTATGCAGCTCGTTGCTCCATCGACGAAAGCGCTTTCCTCGACGAACACCTAGAATGCTGTGGGTGGAGAAAAATTGCAAAGCATTGGGCCGGGAAACATATCAGCATGGATCGGTGGTGAAGACGAGGGCCAGCACTAACGGAACTGCACAAAACTCACTAACCCTAACTTAACTCAATTATTAAACTATATACATTTTTTTTTTTCCCTTTCTACACTTCACTTAATCCTACTGTCTTCTCATTTCTCCGCTCCTGCCTTCCTCCTCTTCCTTCTTTAGGGTGAAAAGAAGACTAGAAAAAACTGTTCTTTCTTCCGCTTTCTTAAACTTTTGTCCAGAAACGATTTAAACTTGGCTCCCGCGGTTATATATTCTGGCCTCCTCTTCTACCGATGGTGGGAGGTGTTGGGGACGTTAAGGGAACGGGAATCATACACTACAGCCACGTATTTATGCACTCCTCGATGCACCCGCCGGTATATATGCCGACGCCTGGCTGTTCGACACTAAATCCAGCTCGACTTGATATCACTGCGCTCGCCTCTCCGCTCTGCCGAGCGCGTTTTGGTTGCAGCCAACAACAACCAATAAATGCGCTTTTAATTCTGTTTTCTGCTGCTGCTGCTTGCTTGCCGGCTTCGACTGGTTGCATCCGCAACTCAACACAGTTTTAGTGGAGTTTTTTTGTTAAGCGCCAAGACTAAGAAAAAAAGATTTCTTGACTCCTTTTCTCCCCGTTGCTCTCCCCTGTCTTTCCGGTAACTTACCCCAAACGGAATCAGCGCTATATGGGTTTTCCGGTGTTCGACACAACCTTCACCCTCTTCAAACTCGGCACAATCACAGTAGCAAATATAAACTTAATAATCAGTACCGGAGAGCAAATTTTCGCCCTTATTGCGGCCACTACACAACCGGCTCGATCGACTTTATAGAGGGAATTGACGAGATAGACGCTAGCGTTCTGGCGCCAAGTCCTCTAACAGGTCCACGGCATAAGAGAGAGTTGACATTTGAACCTGTTAGCGCATTTACTTTCTGCCTTGACCCTATATTCGCTAACCCACTTGAGCACTAGATGGCGCCACCACAACCCATCTATTTTTCCTACTACAAGCGCTACAATATTTACTGGCAGATTACGTTATAGTGGCTATATCCTTTATGTCCTGCAATCCAAATTGATTGCAAAATATCCTAAACATTCTCCAAAAGGTATTGGCACATTCAACCCGTTGTTCAGATGGCTAGGAGGCGTGGCATGTCCTGATCCGATAAGAAACTGCAGAGTTAGAGTGAAACAGGTATATTTACTGGCCGGATACGTTATAGTCGCTATATCCTTTATGTCCTGCAATCCAAATTGATTGCAAAAGATCCTGCACATTCTTCAGAAGGCATTGACACATTCAGGACGTTGTACAGATGGCTAGGAGGCGTGGCATGTCCTGATCCGATAAAAAACTGCAGAGTTAGAGTGAAACAGGTATATTTACTGGCCGGATACGTTATAGTCGCTATATCCTTTATGTCCTGCAATCCAAATTGATTGCAAAAGATCCTGCACATTCTCCAGAAGGCATTGACACATTCAGTACATTCTACAGATGGCTAGGAGGCGTGGCATGTCCTGATCCGATAAGAAACTGCAGAGTTAGATTGAAACAGGGATATTGACTGGCTAGATACGTTATAGTGACTACATCCTTTATGTCCTGCAATCCAAATTGATTGCAAAAGATTCTGCACATTCTTCAAAAGGCATTGACACATTCAGGACGTTGTACATATGGCTAGGAGGCGTGGCATGTCCTGATCCGATAAGACCCTGCTGAGTTAGAGTGAAACACAGATATTTACTGGCAGATTACGTTATAGTGGCTATATCCTTTATGTCCTGCAATCCAAATTGATTTCAAAAGATCCTGCACATTCTCCAGAAGGCATTGACACATTCAGGACGTTGTACAGATGGCTAGGAGGCGTGGCATGTCCTGATCCGATAAGAACCTGCTGAGTTAGAGTGAAACAGGGATATTTACTGGCAGATTACGTTATAGTGGCTATATCCTTTATGTCCTGCAATCCAAATTGATTGCAAAAGATCCTGCACATTCTCCAGAAGGCATTGACACATTCAGGACATTCTACAGATGGCTAGGAGGCGTGGCATGTCCTGATCCGATAAGAAACTGCAGAGTTAGAGTGAAACAGGGATATTTACTGGCAGATTACGTTATAGTGGCTATATCCTTTATGTCCTGCAATCCAAATTGACTGCAAAAGATCCTGCACGTTCTCCAGAAGGCATTGACACATTCAGGACGTTGTACAGATGGCTAGGAGGCGTGGCATGTCCTGATCCGATAAGAAACTGCAGAGTTAGAGTGAAACAGGGATATTTACTGGCAGATTACGTTATAGTGGCTATATCCTTTATGTCCTGCAATCCAAATTGATTGCAAAAGATCCTGCACATTCTCCAAAAGGCATTGACACATTCAGGACCGTTGTTCAGATGGCTAGGAGGCGTGGCATGTCCTGATCCGATAAGAAACTGCAGAGTTAAAGTGAAACAGGGATATTTACTGGCCGGATACGTTATAGTGGCTATATCCTTTATGTCCTGCAATCCAAATTGATTGCCAAAGATCCTGCACATTCTCCAGAAGGCATTGACACATTCAGGACGTTGTACAGATGGCTAGGAGGCGTGGCATGTCCTGATCCGATAAAAAACTGCAGAGTTAGAGTGAAACAGGGATATTTACTGGCAGATTACGTTATAGTGGCTATATCCTTTATGTCCTGCAATCCAAATTGATTGCAAAAGATCCTGCACATTCTCCAGAAGGCATTGACACATTCAGGACGTTATACAGATGGCTAGGAGGCGTGGCATGTACTGATCCGATAAGAAACTGCAGAGTTAGAGTGAAACAGGGATATTTACTGGCCGGATACGTTATAGTGGCTATATGCTTTATGTCCTACAATCCAAATTGATTGCAAAAGATCCTGCACATTCTCCAGAAGGCATTGACACATTCAGGACATTGTACAGATGGCTAGGAGGCGTGGCATGTCCTGATCCGATAAGAAACTGCAGAGTTAGAGTGAAACAGGGATATTTACTGGCAGATTACGTTATAGTGGCTATATCCTTTATGTCCTGCAATCCAAATTGATTTCAAAAGATCCTGCACATTCTCCAGAAGGCATTGACACATTCAGGACGTTGTACAGATGGCTAGGAGGCGTGGCATGTCCTGATCCGATAAGAAACTGCAGAGTTAGAGTGAAACAGGGATATTTACTGGCAGATTACGTTATAGTGGCTATATCCTTTATGTCCTGCAATCCAAATTGATTTCAAAAGATCCTGCACATTCTCCAGAAGGCATTGACACATTCAGGACGTTGTACAGATGGCTGGGAGGCGTGGCATGTCCTGATCCGATAAGAAACTGCAGAGTTAGAGTGAAACAGGGATATTTACTGGCCGGATACGTTATAGTGGCTATATCCTTTATGTCCTGCAATCCAAATTGATTGCAAAAGATCCTGCACATTCTCCAGAAGGCATTGACACATTCAGGACGTTATACAGATGGCTAGGAGGCGTGGCATGTCCTGATCCGATAAGAAACTGCAGAGTTAGAGTGAAACAGGGATATTTACTGGCCGGATACGTTATAGTGGCTATATCCTTTATGTCCTACAATCCAAATTGATTGCAAAAGATCCAGCACATTCTCCAGAAGGCATTGACACATTCAGGACATTGTACAGATGGCTAGGAGGCGTGGCATGTCCTGATCCGATAAGAAACTGCAGAGTTAGAGTGAAACAGGGATATTTACTGGCAGATTACGTTATAGTGGCTATATCCTTTATGTCCTGCAATCCAAAGATAGAAGGCGAGAGGTGACAACAGGACGTTGTACAATGGCTAGCGCTGACCGATACAGAGTTATGAGGATTACTGGCTGATACGTTCCTTTTTATGTCCTGCAATCCAAATTGATTGCAAAAGATCCTGCACATTCTCCAGAAGGCATTGACACATTCAGGACGTTGTACAGATGGCTAGGAGGCGTGGCATGTCCTGATCCGATAAGAAACTGCAGAGTTAGAGTGAAACAGGGATATTTACTGGCCGGATACGTTATAGTGGCTATATCCTTTATGTCCTGCAATCCAAATTGATTTCAAAAGATCCTGCACATTCTCCAGAAGGCATTGACACATTCAGGACGTTGTACAGATGGCTAGGAGGCGTGGCATGTCCTGATCCGATAAGAAACTGCAGAGTTAGAGTGAAACAGGGATATTTACTGGCCGGATACGTTATAGTGGCTATATCCTTTATGTCCTGCAATCCAAATTGATTGCAAAAGATCCTGCACATTCTCCAGAAGGCATTGACACATTCAGGACATTGTACAGATGGCTAGGAGGCGTGGCATGTCCTGATCCGATAAGAAACTGCAGAGTTAGAGTGAAACAGGGATATTTACTGGCAGATTACGTTATAGTGGCTATATCCTTTATGTCCTGCAATCCAAATTGATTGCAAAAGATCCTGCACATTCTCCAGAAGGCATTGACACATTCAGGACGTTGTACAGATGGCTAGGAGGCGTGGCATGTCCTGATCCGATAAGAAACTGCAGAGTTAGAGTGAAACAGGGATATTTACTGGCAGATTACGTTATAGTGGCTATATCCTTTATGTCCTGCAATCCAAATTGATTGCAAAAGATCCTGCACATTCTCCAGAAGGCATTGACACATTCAGGACGTTGTACAGATGGCTAGGAGGCGTGGCATGTCCTGATCCGATAAGAAACTGCAGAGTTAGAGTGAAACAGGGATATTTACTGGCAGATTACGTTATAGTGGCTATATCCTTTATGTCCTGCAATCCAAATTGATTGCAAAAGATCCTGCACATTCTCCAGAAGGCATTGACACATTCAGGACGTTGTACAGATGGCTAGGAGGCGTGGCATGTCCTGATCCGATAAGAAACTGCAGAGTTAGAGTGAAACAGGGATATTTACTGGCAGATTACGTTATAGTGGCTATATCCTTTATGTCCTGCAATCCAAATTGATTGCAAAAGATCCTGCACATTCTCCAGAAGGCATTGACACATTCAGGACCGTTGTACAGATGGCTAGGAGGCGTGGCATGTCCTGATCCGATAAGAAACTGCAGAGTTAGAGTGAAACAGGGATATTTACTGGCCGGATACGTTATAGTGGCTATATCCTTTATGTCCTGCAATCCAAATTGATTGCAAAAGATCCTGCACATTCTCCAGAAGGCATTGACACATTCAGGACGTTGTACAGATGGCTAGGAGGCGTGGCATGTCCTGATCCGATAAAAAACTGCAGAGTTAGAGTGAAACAGGGATATTTACTGGCAGGATACGTTATAGTGGCTATATCCTTTATGTCCTGCAATCCAAATTGATTGCAAAAGATCCTGCACATTCTCCAGAAGGCATTGACACATTCAGGACGTTGTACAGATGGCTAGGAGGCGTGGCATGTCCTGATCCGATAAGAAACTGCAGAGTTAGAGTGAAACAGGGATATTTACTGGCAGATTACGTTATAGTGGCTATATCCTTTATGTCCTGCAATCCAAATTGATTGCAAAAGATCCTGCACATTCTCCAGAAGGCATTGACACATTCAGGACGTTGTACAGATGGCTAGGAGGCGTGGCATGTCCTGATCCGATAAGAAACTGCAGAGTTAGAGTGAAACAGGGATATTTACTGGCAGATTACGTTATAGTGGCTATATCCTTTATGTCCTGCAATCCAAATTGATTGCAAAAGATCCTGCACATTCTCCAGAAGGCATTGACACATTCAGGACATTGTACAGATGGCTAGGAGGCGTGGCATGTCCTGATCCGATAAGAAACTGCAGAGTTAGAGTGAAACAGGGATATTTACTGGCAGATTACGTTATAGTGGCTATATCCTTTATGTCCTGCAATCCAAATTGATTGCAAAAGATCCTGCACATTCTCCAGAAGGCATTGACACATTCAGGACGTTGTACAGATGGCTAGGAGGCGTGGCATGTCCTGATCCGATAAGAAACTGCAGAGTTAGAGTGAAACAGGGATATTTACTGGCAGATTACGTTATAGTGGCTATATCCTTTATGTCCTGCAATCCAAATTGATTGCAAAAGATCCTGCACATTCTCCAGAAGGCATTGACACATTCAGGACATTGTACAGATGGCTAGGAGGCGTGGCATGTCCTGATCCGATAAGAAACTGCAGAGTTAGAGTGAAACAGGGATATTTACTGGCAGATTACGTTATAGTGGCTATATCCTTTATGTCCTGCAATCCAAATTGATTGCAAAAGATCCTGCACGTTCTCCAGAAGGCATTGACACATTCAGGACGTTGTACAGATGGCTAGGAGGCGTGGCATGTCCTGATCCGATAAGAAACTGCAGAGTTAGAGTGAAACAGGGATATTTACTGGCAGATTACGTTATAGTGGCTATATCCTTTATGTCCTGCAATCCAAATTGATTGCAAAAGATCCTGCACATTCTCCAGAAGGCATTGACACATTCAGGACGTTGTACAGATGGCTAGGAGGCGTGGCATGTCCTGATCCGATAAGAAACTGCAGAGTTAGAGTGAAACAGGGATATTTACTGGCAGATTACGTTATAGTGGCTATATCCTTTATGTCCTGCAATCCAAATTGATTGCAAAAGATCCTGCACATTCTCCAGAAGGCATTGACACATTCAGGACGTTGTACAGATGGCTAGGAGGCGTGGCATGTCCTGATCCGATAAGAAACTGCAGAGTTAGAGTGAAACAGGGATATTTACTGGCAGATTACGTTATAGTGGCTATATCCTTTATGTCCTGCAATCCAAATTGATTGCAAAAGATCCTGCACATTCTCCAGAAGGCATTGACACATTCAGGACGTTGTACAGATGGCTAGGAGGCGTGGCATGTCCTGATCCGATAAGAAACTGCAGAGTTAGAGGGAAACAGGGATATTTACTGCATACTGGCTATATCCTTTATGTAACCAAATTGATCAAAAGATGCTGCACATTCTCCAGAAGGCATTGACACACAGGCGTTGTACGATGGCTAGGAGGCGTGCCTGATCCGATAGAAACTCAGAGTTAGAGTGAAACAGGGATATTTACTGGCAGATTACGTTATAGTGGCTATATCCTTTATGTCCTGCAATCCAAATTGACTGCAAAAGATCCTGCACATTCTCCAGAAGGCATTGACACATTCAGGACATTGTACAGATGGCTAGGAGGCGTGGCATGTCCTGATCCGATAAGAAACTGCAGAGTTAGAGTGAAACAGGGATATTTACTGGCTGGATACGTTATAGTGGCTATATCCTTTATGTCCTGCAATCCAAATTGATTGCAAAAGATCCTGCACATTCTCCAGAAGGCATTGACACATTCAGGACATTCTACAGATGGCTAGGAGGCGTGGCATGTCCTGATCCGATAAGAAACTGCAGAGTTAGAGTGAAACAGGGATATTTACTGGCAGATTACGTTATAGTGGCTATATCCTTTATGTCCTGCAATCCAAATTGACTGCAAAAGATCCTGCACATTCTCCAGAAGGCATTGACACATTCAGGACGTTCAGAAGGCATTGACACATTCAGGACGTTGTACAGATGGCTAGGAGGCGTGGCATGTCCTGATCCGATAAGAAACTGCAGAGTTAGAGTGAAACAGGGATATTTACTGGCAGATTACGTTATAGTGGCTATATCCTTTATGTCCTGCAATCCAAATTGACTGCAAAAGATCCTGCACATTCTCCAGAAGGCATTGACACATTCAGGACGTTGTACAGATGGCTAGGAGGCGTGGCATGTCCTGATCCGATAAGAAACTGCAGAGTTAGAGTGAAACAGGGATATTTACTGGCCGGATACGTTATAGTGGCTATATCCTTTATGTCCTGCAATCCAAATTGATTGCAAAAGATCCTGCACATTCTCCAGAAGGCATTGACACATTCAGGACGTTGTACAGATGGCTAGGAGGCGTGGCATGTCCTGATCCGATAAGAAACTGCAGAGTTAGAGTGAAACAGGGATATTTACTGGCAGATTACGTTATAGTGGCTATATCCTTTATGTCCTGCAATCCAAATTGACTGCAAAAGATCCTGCACATTCTCCAGAAGGCATTGACACATTCAGGACGTTGTACAGATGGCTAGGAGGCGTGGCATGTCCTGATCCGATAAGAAACTGCAGAGTTAGAGTGAAACAGGGATATTTACTGGCAGATTACGTTATAGTGGCTATATCCTTTATGTCCTGCAATCCAAATTGACTGCAAAAGATCCTGCACATTCTCCAGAAGGCATTGACACATTCAGGACGTTGTACAGATGGCTAGGAGGCGTGGCATGTCCTGATCCGATAAGAAACTGCAGAGTTAGAGTGAAACAGGGATATTTACTGGCCGGATACGTTATAGTGGCTATATCCTTTATGTCCTGCAATCCAAATTGACTGCAAAAGATCCTGCACGTTCTCCAGAAGGCATTGACACATTCAGGACGTTGTACAGATGGCTAGGAGGCGTGGCATGTCCTGCAAAAGTTAGAGTGAAACAGGGATATTTACTGGCAGATTACGTTATAGTGGCTATATCCTTTATGTCCTGCAATCCAAATTGACTGCAAAAGATCCTGCACATTCTCCAGAAGGCATTGACACATTCAGGACGTTGTTCAGATGGCTAGGAGGCGTGGCATGTCCTGATCCGATAAGAAACTGCAGAGTTAGAGTGAAACAGGGATATTTACTGGCAGATTACGTTATAGTGGCTATATCCTTTATGTCCTGCAATCCAAATTGACTGCAAAAGATCCTGCACATTCTCCAGAAGGCATTGACACATTCAGGACGTTGTACAGATGGCTAGGAGGCGTGGCATGTCCTGATCCGATAAGAAACTGCAGAGTTAGAGTGAAACAGGGATATTTACTGGCCGGATACGTTATAGTGGCTATATCCTTTATGTCCTGCAATCCAAATTGACTGCAAAAGATCCTGCACATTCTCCAGAAGGCATTGACACATTCAGGACGTTGTACAGATGGCTAGGAGGCGTGGCATGTCCTGATCCGATAAGAAACTGCAGAGTTAGAGTGAAACAGGGATATTTACTGGCAGATTACGTTATAGTGGCTATATCCTTTATGTCCTGCAATCCAAATTGACTGCAAAAGATCCTGCACGTTCTCCAGAAGGCATTGACACATTCAGGACGTTGTACAGATGGCTAGGAGGCGTGGCATGTCCTGATCCGATAAGAAACTGCAGAGTTAGAGTGAAACAGGGATATTTACTGGCAGATTACGTTATAGTGGCTATATCCTTTATGTCCTGCAATCCAAATTGACTGCAAAAGATCCTGCACATTCTCCAGAAGGCATTGACACATTCAGGACATTGTACAGATGGCTAGGAGGCGTGGCATGTCCTGATCCGATAAGAAACTGCAGAGTTAGAGTGAAACAGGGATATTTACTGGCCGGATACGTTATAGTGGCTATATCCTTTATGTCCTGCAATCCAAATTGACTGCAAAAGATCCTGCACATTCTCCAGAAGGCATTGACACATTCAGGACGTTGTACAGATGGCTAGGAGGCGTGGCATGTCCTGATCCGATAAGAAACTGCAGAGTTAGAGTGAAACAGGGATATTTACTGGCTGGATACGTTATAGTGGCTATATCCTTTATGTCCTGCAATCCAAATTGACTGCAAAAGATCCTGCACATTCTCCAGAAGGCATTGACACATTCAGGACGTTGTACAGATGGCTAGGAGGCGTGGCATGTCCTGATCCGATAAGAAACTGCAGAGTTAGAGTGAAACAGGGATATTTACTGGCAGATTACGTTATAGTGGCTATATCCTTTATGTCCTGCAATCCAAATTGACTGCAAAAGATCCTGCACATTCTCCAGAAGGCATTGACACATTCAGGACGTTGTACAGATGGCTAGGAGGCGTGGCATGTCCTGATCCGATAAGAAACTGCAGAGTTAGAGTGAAACAGGGATATTTACTGGCAGATTACGTTATAGTGGCTATATCCTTTATGTCCTGCAATCCAAATTGACTGCAAAAGATCCTGCACATTCTCCAGAAGGCATTGACACATTCAGGACGTTGTACAGATGGCTAGGAGGCGTGGCATGTCCTGATCCGATAAGAAACTGCAGAGTTAGAGTGAAACAGGGATATTTACTGGCAGATTACGTTATAGTGGCTATATCCTTTATGTCCTGCAATCCAAATTGACTGCAAAAGATCCTGCACATTCTCCAGAAGGCATTGACACATTCAGGACGTTGTACAGATGGCTAGGAGGCGTGGCATGTCCTGATCCGATAAGAAACTGCAGAGTTAGAGTGAAACAGGGATATTTACTGGCAGATTACGTTATAGTGGCTATATCCTTTATGTCCTGCAATCCAAATTGACTGCAAAAGATCCTGCACATTCTCCAGAAGGCATTGACACATTCAGGACGTTGTACAGATGGCTAGGAGGCGTGGCATGTCCTGATCCGATAAGAAACTGCAGAGTTAGAGTGAAACAGGGATATTTACTGGCAGATTACGTTATAGTGGCTATATCCTTTATGTCCTGCAATCCAAATTGACTGCAAAAGATCCTGCACGTTCTCCAGAAGGCATTGACACATTCAGGACGTTGTACAGATGGCTAGGAGGCGTGGCATGTCCTGATCCGATAAGAAACTGCAGAGTTAGAGTGAAACAGGGATATTTACTGGCAGATTACGTTATAGTGGCTATATCCTTTATGTCCTGCAATCCAAATTGACTGCAAAAGATCCTGCACATTCTCCAGAAGGCATTGACACATTCAGGACATTGTACAGATGGCTAGGAGGCGTGGCATGTCCTGATCCGATAAGAAACTGCAGAGTTAGAGTGAAACAGGGATATTTACTGGCTGGATACGTTATAGTGGCTATATCCTTTATGTCCTGCAATCCAAATTGACTGCAAAAGATCCTGCACATTCTCCAGAAGGCATTGACACATTCAGGACGTTGTACAGATGGCTAGGAGGCGTGGCATGTCCTGATCCGATAAGAAACTGCAGAGTTAGAGTGAAACAGGGATATTTACTGGCAGATTACGTTATAGTGGCTATATCCTTTATGTCCTGCAATCCAAATTGACTGCAAAAGATCCTGCACATTCTCCAGAAGGCATTGACACATTCAGGACGTTGTACAGATGGCTAGGAGGCGTGGCATGTCCTGATCCGATAAGAAACTGCAGAGTTAGAGTGAAACAGGGATATTTACTGGCAGATTACGTTATAGTGGCTATATCCTTTATGTCCTGCAATCCAAATTGACTGCAAAAGATCCTGCACATTCTCCAGAAGGCATTGACACATTCAGGACGTTGTACAGATGGCTAGGAGGCGTGGCATGTCCTGATCCGATAAGAAACTGCAGAGTTAGAGTGAAACAGGGATATTTACTGGCAGATTACGTTATAGTGGCTATATCCTTTATGTCCTGCAATCCAAATTGACTGCAAAAGATCCTGCACATTCTCCAGAAGGCATTGACACATTCAGGACGTTGTACAGATGGCTAGGAGGCGTGGCATGTCCTGATCCGATAAGAAACTGCAGAGTTAGAGTGAAACAGGGATATTTACTGGCAGATTACGTTATAGTGGCTATATCCTTTATGTCCTGCAATCCAAATTGACTGCAAAAGATCCTGCACATTCTCCAGAAGGCATTGACACATTCAGGACGTTGTACAGATGGCTAGGAGGCGTGGCATGTCCTGATCCGATAAGAAACTGCAGAGTTAGAGTGAAACAGGGATATTTACTGGCAGATTACGTTATAGTGGCTATATCCTTTATGTCCTGCAATCCAAATTGACTGCAAAAGATCCTGCACGTTCTCCAGAAGGCATTGACACATTCAGGACGTTGTACAGATGGCTAGGAGGCGTGGCATGTCCTGATCCGATAAGAAACTGCAGAGTTAGAGTGAAACAGGGATATTTACTGGCAGATTACGTTATAGTGGCTATATCCTTTATGTCCTGCAATCCAAATTGACTGCAAAAGATCCTGCACATTCTCCAGAAGGCATTGACACATTCAGGACGTTGTACAGATGGCTAGGAGGCGTGGCATGTCCTGATCCGATAAGAAACTGCAGAGTTAGAGTGAAACAGGGATATTTACTGGCTGGATACGTTATAGTGGCTATATCCTTTATGTCCTGCAATCCAAATTGACTGCAAAAGATCCTGCACATTCTCCAGAAGGCATTGACACATTCAGGACGTTGTACAGATGGCTAGGAGGCGTGGCATGTCCTGATCCGATAAGAAACTGCAGAGTTAGAGTGAAACAGGGATATTTACTGGCAGATTACGTTATAGTGGCTATATCCTTTATGTCCTGCAATCCAAATTGACTGCAAAAGATCCTGCACATTCTCCAGAAGGCATTGACACATTCAGGACGTTGTACAGATGGCTAGGAGGCGTGGCATGTCCTGATCCGATAAGAAACTGCAGAGTTAGAGTGAAACAGGGATATTTACTGGCAGATTACGTTATAGTGGCTATATCCTTTATGTCCTGCAATCCAAATTGACTGCAAAAGATCCTGCACATTCTCCAGAAGGCATTGACACATTCAGGACGTTGTACAGATGGCTAGGAGGCGTGGCATGTCCTGATCCGATAAGAAACTGCAGAGTTAGAGTGAAACAGGGATATTTACTGGCAGGATTACGTTATAGTGGCTATATCCTTTATGTCCTGCAATCCAAATTGACTGCAAAAGATCCTGCACATTCTCCAGAAGGCATTGACACATTCAGGACGTTGTACAGATGGCTAGGAGGCGTGGCATGTCCTGATCCGATAAGAAACTGCAGAGTTAGAGTGAAACAGGGATATTTACTGGCAGATTACGTTATAGTGGCTATATCCTTTATGTCCTGCAATCCAAATTGACTGCAAAAGATCCTGCACATTCTCCAGAAGGCATTGACACATTCAGGACGTTGTACAGATGGCTAGGAGGCGTGGCATGTCCTGATCCGATAAGAAACTGCAGAGTTAGAGTGAAACAGGGATATTTACTGGCAGATTACGTTATAGTGGCTATATCCTTTATGTCCTGCAATCCAAATTGACTGCAAAAGATCCTGCACATTCTCCAGAAGGCATTGACACATTCAGGACGTTGTACAGATGGCTAGGAGGCGTGGCATGTCCTGATCCGATAAGAAACTGCAGAGTTAGAGTGAAACAGGGATATTTACTGGCAGGATTACGTTATAGTGGCTATATCCTTTATGTCCTGCAATCCAAATTGACTGCAAAAGATCCTGCACATTCTCCAGAAGGCATTGACACATTCAGGACGTTGTACAGATGGCTAGGAGGCGTGGCATGTCCTGATCCGATAAGAAACTGCAGAGTTAGAGTGAAACAGGGATATTTACTGGCAGATTACGTTATAGTGGCTATATCCTTTATGTCCTGCAATCCAAATTGACTGCAAAAGATCCTGCACATTCTCCAGAAGGCATTGACACATTCAGGACGTTGTACAGATGGCTAGGAGGCGTGGCATGTCCTGATCCGATAAGAAACTGCAGAGTTAGAGTGAAACAGGGATATTTACTGGCAGATTACGTTATAGTGGCTATATCCTTTATGTCCTGCAATCCAAATTGACTGCAAAAGATCCTGCACATTCTCCAGAAGGCATTGACACATTCAGGACGTTGTACAGATGGCTAGGAGGCGTGGCATGTCCTGATCCGATAAGAAACTGCAGAGTTAGAGTGAAACAGGGATATTTACTGGCAGATTACGTTATAGTGGCTATATCCTTTATGTCCTGCAATCCAAATTGACTGCAAAAGATCCTGCACATTCTCCAGAAGGCATTGACACATTCAGGACGTTGTACAGATGGCTAGGAGGCGTGGCATGTCCTGATCCGATAAGAAACTGCAGAGTTAGAGTGAAACAGGGATATTTACTGGCAGATTACGTTATAGTGGCTATATCCTTTATGTCCTGCAATCCAAATTGACTGCAAAAGATCCTGCACATTCTCCAGAAGGCATTGACACATTCAGGACGTTGTACAGATGGCTAGGAGGCGTGGCATGTCCTGATCCGATAAGAAACTGCAGAGTTAGAGTGAAACAGGGATATTTACTGGCAGATTACGTTATAGTGGCTATATCCTTTATGTCCTGCAATCCAAATTGACTGCAAAAGATCCTGCACATTCTCCAGAAGGCATTGACACATTCAGGACGTTGTACAGATGGCTAGGAGGCGTGGCATGTCCTGATCCGATAAGAAACTGCAGAGTTAGAGTGAAACAGGGATATTTACTGGCAGATTACGTTATAGTGGCTATATCCTTTATGTCCTGCAATCCAAATTGACTGCAAAAGATCCTGCACATTCTCCAGAAGGCATTGACACATTCAGGACGTTGTACAGATGGCTAGGAGGCGTGGCATGTCCTGATCCGATAAGAAACTGCAGAGTTAGAGTGAAACAGGGATATTTACTGGCAGATTACGTTATAGTGGCTATATCCTTTATGTCCTGCAATCCAAATTGACTGCAAAAGATCCTGCACATTCTCCAGAAGGCATTGACACATTCAGGACGTTGTACAGATGGCTAGGAGGCGTGGCATGTCCTGATCCGATAAGAAACTGCAGAGTTAGAGTGAAACAGGGATATTTACTGGCAGATTACGTTATAGTGGCTATATCCTTTATGTCCTGCAATCCAAATTGACTGCAAAAGATCCTGCACATTCTCCAGAAGGCATTGACACATTCAGGACGTTGTACAGATGGCTAGGAGGCGTGGCATGTCCTGATCCGATAAGAAACTGCAGAGTTAGAGTGAAACAGGGATATTTACTGGCAGGATTACGTTATAGTGGCTATATCCTTTATGTCCTGCAATCCAAATTGACTGCAAAAGATCCTGCACATTCTCCAGAAGGCATTGACACATTCAGGACGTTGTACAGATGGCTAGGAGGCGTGGCATGTCCTGATCCGATAAGAAACTGCAGAGTTAGAGTGAAACAGGGATATTTACTGGCAGATTACGTTATAGTGGCTATATCCTTTATGTCCTGCAATCCAAATTGACTGCAAAAGATCCTGCACATTCTCCAGAAGGCATTGACACATTCAGGACGTTGTACAGATGGCTAGGAGGCGTGGCATGTCCTGATCCGATAAGAAACTGCAGAGTTAGAGTGAAACAGGGATATTTACTGGCAGATTACGTTATAGTGGCTATATCCTTTATGTCCTGCAATCCAAATTGACTGCAAAAGATCCTGCACATTCTCCAGAAGGCATTGACACATTCAGGACGTTGTACAGATGGCTAGGAGGCGTGGCATGTCCTGATCCGATAAGAAACTGCAGAGTTAGAGTGAAACAGGGATATTTACTGGCAGATTACGTTATAGTGGCTATATCCTTTATGTCCTGCAATCCAAATTGACTGCAAAAGATCCTGCACATTCTCCAGAAGGCATTGACACATTCAGGACGTTGTACAGATGGCTAGGAGGCGTGGCATGTCCTGATCCGATAAGAAACTGCAGAGTTAGAGTGAAACAGGGATATTTACTGGCAGATTACGTTATAGTGGCTATATCCTTTATGTCCTGCAATCCAAATTGACTGCAAAAGATCCTGCACATTCTCCAGAAGGCATTGACACATTCAGGACGTTGTACAGATGGCTAGGAGGCGTGGCATGTCCTGATCCGATAAGAAACTGCAGAGTTAGAGTGAAACAGGGATATTTACTGGCTGGATACGTTATAGTGGCTATATCCTTTATGTCCTGCAATCCAAATTGACTGCAAAAGATCCTGCACATTCTCCAGAAGGCATTGACACATTCAGGACGTTGTACAGATGGCTAGGAGGCGTGGCATGTCCTGATCCGATAAGAAACTGCAGAGTTAGAGTGAAACAGGGATATTTACTGGCAGATTACGTTATAGTGGCTATATCCTTTATGTCCTGCAATCCAAATTGACTGCAAAAGATCCTGCACGTTCTCCAGAAGGCATTGACACATTCAGGACGTTGTACAGATGGCTAGGAGGCGTGGCATGTCCTGATCCGATAAGAAACTGCAGAGTTAGAGTGAAACAGGGATATTTACTGGCAGATTACGTTATAGTGGCTATATCCTTTATGTCCTGCAATCCAAATTGACTGCAAAAGATCCTGCACATTCTCCAGAAGGCATTGACACATTCAGGACGTTGTACAGATGGCTAGGAGGCGTGGCATGTCCTGATCCGATAAGAAACTGCAGAGTTAGAGTGAAACAGGGATATTTACTGGCAGATTACGTTATAGTGGCTATATCCTTTATGTCCTGCAATCCAAATTGACTGCAAAAGATCCTGCACATTCTCCAGAAGGCATTGACACATTCAGGACGTTGTACAGATGGCTAGGAGGCGTGGCATGTCCTGATCCGATAAGAAACTGCAGAGTTAGAGTGAAACAGGGATATTTACTGGCAGATTACGTTATAGTGGCTATATCCTTTATGTCCTGCAATCCAAATTGACTGCAAAAGATCCTGCACATTCTCCAGAAGGCATTGACACATTCAGGACGTTGTACAGATGGCTAGGAGGCGTGGCATGTCCTGATCCGATAAGAAACTGCAGAGTTAGAGTGAAACAGGGATATTTACTGGCAGATTACGTTATAGTGGCTATATCCTTTATGTCCTGCAATCCAAATTGACTGCAAAAGATCCTGCACATTCTCCAGAAGGCATTGACACATTCAGGACGTTGTACAGATGGCTAGGAGGCGTGGCATGTCCTGATCCGATAAGAAACTGCAGAGTTAGAGTGAAACAGGGATATTTACTGGCAGATTACGTTATAGTGGCTATATCCTTTATGTCCTGCAATCCAAATTGACTGCAAAAGATCCTGCACATTCTCCAGAAGGCATTGACACATTCAGGACGTTGTACAGATGGCTAGGAGGCGTGGCATGTCCTGATCCGATAAGAAACTGCAGAGTTAGAGTGAAACAGGGATATTTACTGGCCGGATACGTTATAGTGGCTATATCCTTTATGTCCTGCAATCCAAATTGACTGCAAAAGATCCTGCACATTCTCCAGAAGGCATTGACACATTCAGGACGTTGTACAGATGGCTAGGAGGCGTGGCATGTCCTGATCCGATAAGAAACTGCAGAGTTAGAGTGAAACAGGGATATTTACTGGCAGATTACGTTATAGTGGCTATATCCTTTATGTCCTGCAATCCAAATTGACTGCAAAAGATCCTGCACATTCTCCAGAAGGCATTGACACATTCAGGACGTTGTACAGATGGCTAGGAGGCGTGGCATGTCCTGATCCGATAAGAAACTGCAGAGTTAGAGTGAAACAGGGATATTTACTGGCAGATTACGTTATAGTGGCTATATCCTTTATGTCCTGCAATCCAAATTGACTGCAAAAGATCCTGCACATTCTCCAGAAGGCATTGACACATTCAGGACGTTGTACAGATGGCTAGGAGGCGTGGCATGTCCTGATCCGATAAGAAACTGCAGAGTTAGAGTGAAACAGGGATATTTACTGGCCGGATACGTTATAGTGGCTATATCCTTTATGTCCTGCAATCCAAATTGACTGCAAAAGATCCTGCACATTCTCCAGAAGGCATTGACACATTCAGGACGTTGTACAGATGGCTAGGAGGCGTGGCATGTCCTGATCCGATAAGAAACTGCAGAGTTAGAGTGAAACAGGGATATTTACTGGCAGATTACGTTATAGTGGCTATATCCTTTATGTCCTGCAATCCAAATTGACTGCAAAAGATCCTGCACATTCTCCAGAAGGCATTGACACATTCAGGACGTTGTACAGATGGCTAGGAGGCGTGGCATGTCCTGATCCGATAAGAAACTGCAGAGTTAGAGTGAAACAGGGATATTTACTGGCAGATTACGTTATAGTGGCTATATCCTTTATGTCCTGCAATCCAAATTGACTGCAAAAGATCCTGCACATTCTCCAGAAGGCATTGACACATTCAGGACGTTGTACAGATGGCTAGGAGGCGTGGCATGTCCTGATCCGATAAGAAACTGCAGAGTTAGAGTGAAACAGGGATATTTACTGGCAGATTACGTTATAGTGGCTATATCCTTTATGTCCTGCAATCCAAATTGACTGCAAAAGATCCTGCACATTCTCCAGAAGGCATTGACACATTCAGGACGTTGTACAGATGGCTAGGAGGCGTGGCATGTCCTGATCCGATAAGAAACTGCAGAGTTAGAGTGAAACAGGGATATTTACTGGCAGATTACGTTATAGTGGCTATATCCTTTATGTCCTGCAATCCAAATTGACTGCAAAAGATCCTGCACATTCTCCAGAAGGCATTGACACATTCAGGACGTTGTACAGATGGCTAGGAGGCGTGGCATGTCCTGATCCGATAAGAAACTGCAGAGTTAGAGTGAAACAGGGATATTTACTGGCAGATTACGTTATAGTGGCTATATCCTTTATGTCCTGCAATCCAAATTGACTGCAAAAGATCCTGCACATTCTCCAGAAGGCATTGACACATTCAGGACGTTGTACAGATGGCTAGGAGGCGTGGCATGTCCTGATCCGATAAGAAACTGCAGAGTTAGAGTGAAACAGGGATATTTACTGGCAGATTACGTTATAGTGGCTATATCCTTTATGTCCTGCAATCCAAATTGACTGCAAAAGATCCTGCACATTCTCCAGAAGGCATTGACACATTCAGGACGTTGTACAGATGGCTAGGAGGCGTGGCATGTCCTGATCCGATAAGAAACTGCAGAGTTAGAGTGAAACAGGGATATTTACTGGCAGATTACGTTATAGTGGCTATATCCTTTATGTCCTGCAATCCAAATTGACTGCAAAAGATCCTGCACATTCTCCAGAAGGCATTGACACATTCAGGACGTTGTACAGATGGCTAGGAGGCGTGGCATGTCCTGATCCGATAAGAAACTGCAGAGTTAGAGTGAAACAGGGATATTTACTGGCAGGATTACGTTATAGTGGCTATATCCTTTATGTCCTGCAATCCAAATTGACTGCAAAAGATCCTGCACATTCTCCAGAAGGCATTGACACATTCAGGACGTTGTACAGATGGCTAGGAGGCGTGGCATGTCCTGATCCGATAAGAAACTGCAGAGTTAGAGTGAAACAGGGATATTTACTGGCAGATTACGTTATAGTGGCTATATCCTTTATGTCCTGCAATCCAAATTGACTGCAAAAGATCCTGCACATTCTCCAGAAGGCATTGACACATTCAGGACGTTGCATTGTACAGATGGCTAGGAGGCGTGGCATGTCCTGATCCGATAAGAAACTGCAGAGTTAGAGTGAAACAGGGATATTTACTGGCAGATTACGTTATAGTGGCTATATCCTTTATGTCCTGCAATCCAAATTGACTGCAAAAGATCCTGCACATTCTCCAGAAGGCATTGACACATTCAGGACGTTGTACAGATGGCTAGGAGGCGTGGCATGTCCTGATCCGATAAGAAACTGCAGAGTTAGAGTGAAACAGGGATATTTACTGGCAGGATACGTTATAGTGGCTATATCCTTTATGTCCTGCAATCCAAATTGATTGCAAAAGATCCTGCACATTCTCCAGAAGGCATTGACACATTCAGGACGTTGTACAGATGGCTAGGAGGCGTGGCATGTCCTGATCCGATAAGAAACTGCAGAGTTAGAGTGAAACAGGGATATTTACTGGCAGATTACGTTATAGTGGCTATATCCTTTATGTCCTGCAATCCAAATTGATTGCAAAAGATCCTGCACGTTCTCCAGAAGGCATTGACACATTCAGGACGTTGTACAGATGGCTAGGAGGCGTGGCATGTCCTGATCCGATAAGAAACTGCAGAGTTAGAGTGAAACAGGGATATTTACTGGCTAGATCGGGTTATACCCTTTATGTCTTATGTCCTGCAATCCAAATTGACTGCAAAAGATCCTGCACATTCTCCAGAAGGCATTGACACATTCAGGACGTTGTACAGATGGCTAGGAGGCGTGGCATGTCCTGATCCGATAAGAAACTGCAGAGTTAGAGTGAAACAGGGATATTTACTGGCAGGATACGTTATAGTGGCTATATCCTTTATGTCCTGCAATCCAAATTGATTGCAAAAGATCCTGCACATTCTCCAGAAGGCATTGACACATTCAGGACGTTGTACAGATGGCTAGGAGGCGTGGCATGTCCTGATCCGAATAAAAACTGTTAGAGTGAAACAGGGATATTTACTGGCTGGATACGTTATAGTGGCTATGCAATCAAATGAAGGGGGACAGGCATGGAGTGCAGGAAACAGGGAAATACGTTATAGTGGCTATATCCTTTATGTCCTGCAATCCAAATTGACTGCAAAAGATCCTGCGACATTGACACATTCGGGGGGGGGGGTCTCAGAAGGCATTGACACATTCAGGACGTTGTACAGATGGCTAGGAGGCGTGGCATGTCCTGATCCGATAAGAAACTGCAGAGTTAGAGTGAAACAGGGATATTTACTGGCAGGATACGTTATAGTGGCTATATCCTTTATGTCCTGCAATCCAAATTGATTGCAAAAGATCCTGCACATTCTCCAGAAGGCATTGACACATTCAGGACGTTGTACAGATGGCTAGGAGGCGTGGCATGTCCTGATCCGATAAGAAACTGCAGAGTTAGAGTGAAACAGGGATATTTACTGGCCGGATACGTTATAGTGGCTATATCCTTTATGTCCTGCAATCCAAATTGACTGCAAAAGATCCTGCACATTCTCCAGAAGGCATTGACACATTCAGGACGTTGTACAGATGGCTAGGAGGCGTGGCATGTCCTGATCCGATAAGAAACTGCAGAGTTAGAGTGAAACAGGGATATTTACTGGCTGGATACGTTATAGTGGCTATATCCTTTATGTCCTGCAATCCAAATTGACTGCAAAAGATCCTGCACATTCTCCAGAAGGCATTGACACATTCAGGACGTTGTACAGATGGCTAGGAGGCGTGGCATGTCCTGATCCGATAAGAAACTGCAGAGTTAGAGTGAAACAGGGATATTTACTGGCTGGATACGTTATAGTGGCTATATCCTTTATGTCCTGCAATCCAAATTGATTGCAAAAGATCCTGCACATTCTCCAGAAGGCATTGACACATTCAGGACGTTGTACAGATGGCTAGGAGGCGTGGCATGTCCTGATCCGATAAGAAACTGCAGAGTTAGAGTGAAACAGGGATATTTACTGGCAGATTACGTTATAGTGGCTATATCCTTTATGTCCTGCAATCCAAATTGACTGCAAAAGATCCTGCACATTCTCCAGAAGGCATTGACACATTCAGGACGTTGTACAGATGGCTAGGAGGCGTGGCATGTCCTGATCCGATAAGAAACTGCAGAGTTAGAGTGAAACAGGGATATTTACTGGCTGGATACGTTATAGTGGCTATATCCTTTATGTCCTGCAGTCCAAATTGACTGCAAAAGATCCTGCACGTTCTCCAGAAGGCATTGACACATTCAGGACGTTGTACAGATGGCTAGGAGGCGTGGCATGTCCTGATCCGATAAGAAACTGCAGAGTTAGAGTGAAACAGGGATATTTACTGGCCGGATACGTTATAGTGGCTATATCCTTTATGTCCTGCAATCCAAATTGACTGCAAAAGATCCTGCACATTCTCCAGAAGGCATTGACACATTCAGGACGTTGTACAGATGGCTAGGAGGCGTGGCATGTCCTGATCCGATAAGAAACTGCAGAGTTAGAGTGAAACAGGGATATTTACTGGCTGGATACGTTATAGTGGCTATATCCTTTATGTCCTGCAATCCAAATTGACTGCAAAAGATCCTGCACATTCTCCAGAAGGCATTGACACATTCAGGACGTTGTACAGATGGCTAGGAGGCGTGGCATGTCCTGATCCGATAAGAAACTGCAGAGTTAGAGTGAAACAGGGATATTTACTGGCCGGATACGTTATAGTGGCTATATCCTTTATGTCCTGCAATCCAAATTGACTGCAAAAGATCCTGCACGTTCTCCAGAAGGCATTGACACATTCAGGACGTTGTACAGATGGCTAGGAGGCGTGGCATGTCCTGATCCGATAAGAAACTGCAGAGTTAGAGTGAAACAGGGATATTTACTGGCTGGATACGTTATAGTGGCTATATCCTTTATGTCCTGCAATCCAAATTGATTGCAAAAGATCCTGCACATTCTCCAGAAGGCATTGACACATTCAGGACGTTGTACAGATGGCTAGGAGGCGTGGCATGTCCTGATCCGATAAGAAACTGCAGAGTTAGAGTGAAACAGGGATATTTACTGGCCGGATACGTTATAGTGGCTATATCCTTTATGTCCTGCAATCCAAATTGACTGCAAAAGATCCTGCACATTCTCCAGAAGGCATTGACACATTCAGGACGTTGTACAGATGGCTAGGAGGCGTGGCATGTCCTGATCCGATAAGAAACTGCAGAGTTAGAGTGAAACAGGGATATTTACTGGCAGGATACGTTATAGTGGCTATATCCTTTATGTCCTGCAATCCAAATTGATTGCAAAAGATCCTGCACATTCTCCAGAAGGCATTGACACATTCAGGACGTTGTACAGATGGCTAGGAGGCGTGGCATGTCCTGATCCGATAAGAAACTGCAGAGTTAGAGTGAAACAGGGATATTTACTGGCAGGATACGTTATAGTGGCTATATCCTTTATGTCCTGCAATCCAAATTGACTGCAAAAGATCCTGCACATTCTCCAGAAGGCATTGACACATTCAGGACGTTGTACAGATGGCTAGGAGGCGTGGCATGTCCTGATCCGATAAGAAACTGCAGAGTTAGAGTGAAACAGGGATATTTACTGGCAGGATTACGTTATAGTGGCTATATCCTTTATGTCCTGCAATCCAAATTGACTGCAAAAGATCCTGCACATTCTCCAGAAGGCATTGACACATTCAGGACGTTGTACAGATGGCTAGGAGGCGTGGCATGTCCTGATCCGATAAGAAACTGCAGAGTTAGAGTGAAACAGGGATATTTACTGGCAGAATACGTTATAGTGGCTATATCCTTTATGTCCTGCAATCCAAATTGACTGCAAAAGATCCTGCACATTCTCCAGAAGGCATTGACACATTCAGGACGTTGTACAGATGGCTAGGAGGCGTGGCATGTCCTGATCCGATAAGAAACTGCAGAGTTAGAGTGAAACAGGGATATTTACTGGCTGGATACGTTATAGTGGCTATATCCTTTATGTCCTGCAATCCAAATTGATTGCAAAAGATCCTGCACATTCTCCAGAAGGCATTGACACATTCAGGACGTTGTACAGATGGCTAGGAGGCGTGGCATGTCCTGATCCGATAAGAAACTGCAGAGTTAGAGTGAAACAGGGATATTTACTGGCCGGATACGTTATAGTGGCTATATCCTTTATGTCCTGCAATCCAAATTGACTGCAAAAGATCCTGCACATTCTCCAGAAGGCATTGACACATTCAGGACGTTGTACAGATGGCTAGGAGGCGTGGCATGTCCTGATCCGATAAGAAACTGCAGAGTTAGAGTGAAACAGGGATATTTACTGGCTGGATACGTTATAGTGGCTATATCCTTTATGTCCTGCAATCCAAATTGACTGCAAAAGATCCTGCACATTCTCCAGAAGGCATTGACACATTCAGGACGTTGTACAGATGGCTAGGAGGCGTGGCATGTCCTGATCCGATAAGAAACTGCAGAGTTAGAGTGAAACAGGGATATTTACTGGCAGGATTACGTTATAGTGGCTATATCCTTTATGTCCTGCAATCCAAATTGACTTGCAAAAGATCCTGCACATTCTCCAGAAGGCATTGACACATTCAAGACGTTGTACAGATGGCTAGGAGGCGTGGCATGTATTGATCCGATAAGAAACTGCAGAGTTAGAGTGAAACAGGGATATTTACTGGCAGATTACGTTATAGTGGCTATATCCTTTATGTCCTGCAATCCAAATTGATTGCAAAAGATCCTGCACATTCTCCAGAAGGCATTGACACATTCAGGACGTTGTACAGATGGCTAGGAGGCGTGGCATGTCCTGATCCGATAAGAAACTGCAGAGTTAGAGTGAAACAGGGATATTTACTGGCAGATTACGTTATAGTGGCTATATCCTTTATGTCCTGCAATCCAAATTGACTGCAAAAGATCCTGCACATTCTCCAGAAGGCATTGACACATTCAGGACGTTGTACAGATGGCTAGGAGGCGTGGCATGTCCTGATCCGATAAGAAACTGCAGAGTTAGAGTGAAACAGGGATATTTACTGGCTGGATACGTTATAGTGGCTATATCTTTTATGTCCTGTAATCAAAATTGATTGCAAAAGATCCTGCACATTCTCCAGAAGGCATTGACACATTCAGGACGTTGTACAGATGGCTAGGAGGCGTGGCATGTCCTGATCCGATAAGAAACTGCAGAGTTAGAGTGAAACAGGGATATTTACTGGCTGGATACGTTATAGTGGCTATATCTTTTATGTCCTGTAATCAAAATTGATTGCAAACGATCCAGCACATTCTCAAGAAGGCACTGACACATTCAGGGCATTCTACAGATGGCTAGGAGGCGTGGCATGTCCTGATCCGATAAGAAACAGCAGAGTTAGAGTGAAACAGGGATATTTACTGGCAGATTTATCGTTATGTCCTGTAATCCAAATTGATTGCAAAAGATCCTGACATTCTCCAGAAGGCATTGAGGGCCCGGACCACATTCAGGACATCCAACAGATGGCTAGGAGGCGTGGCATGTCCTGATCCGATAAAAAACTGCAGAGTTAGAGTGAAACAGGGATATTAACTTGCAGCTTACGTTATAGTGGCTATTGATTGCAAACGATCCAGCACATTCTCCAGAAGCCATTGACACATTCAGGACATTCTACAGATGGCTAGGAGGCGTGGCATGTCCTGATCCGATAAAAAACTGCAGAGTTAGAGTGAAACAGGGATATTTACTGGCAGTTTACGTTATAGTGGCTATATCCTTTATGTCCTGTAATCCAAATTGATTGCAAAAGATCCTGCACATTCTCCAGAAGGCATTGACACATTCAGGACATTCTACAGATGGCTAGGAGGCGTGGCATGTCCTGATCCGATAAAAAACTGCAGAGTTCGAGTGAAACAGGGATATTTACTGGCAGCTTACGTTATAGTGGCTATATCCTTTATGTCCAAAGATCAAAATTGATTGCAAACGATCCAGCACATTCTTCAGAAGCCATTGACACATACAGGACATTCTACAGATGGCTAGGAGGCGTGGCATGTCCTGATCCGATAAAAAACTGCAGAGTTAGAGTGAAACAGGGATATTAACTTGCAGCTTACGTTATAGTGGCTATTGATTGCAAACGATCCAGCACATTCTCCAGAAGCCATTGACACATTCAGGACATTATACAGATGGCTAGGAGGCGTGGCATGTCCTGATCCGATAAAAAACTGCAGAGTTAGAGTGAAACAGGGATATTTACTGGCAGTTTACGTTATAGTGGCTATATCCTTTATGTCCCAAGATCCAAATTGATTGCAAACGATCCAGCATATTCTACAGAAGGCATTGACACATTCAGGACATTCTACAGATGGCTAGGAGGCGTGGTATGTCCTGATCCGATAAGAAACTGCAGAGTTAGAGTGAAACAGGGATATTTACTGGCAGCTTACGTTATAGTGGCTATATCCTTTATGTCCAAAGATCAAAATTGATTGCAAATGATCCAGCACATTCTTCAGAAGCCATTGACACATACAGGACATTCTACAGATGGCTAGGAGGCGTGGTATGTCCTGATCCGATAAGAAACTGCAGCGTTAGAGTGAAACAGGGATATTAACTTGCAGTTAACGTTATAGTGGCTATATCCTTTATGTCCCAAGATCCAAATTGATTGCAAACGGTCCAGCACATTCTCCAGAAGTCATTGACACATTCAGGACATCCAACAGATGGCTAGGAGGCGTGGCATGTCCTGATCCGATAAAAAACTGCAGAGTTAGAGTGAAACAGGGATATTAACTTGCAGCTTACGTTATAGTGGCTATATCCTTTATGTCCTGTAGTCCAAATTGATTGCAAACGATCCAGCACACTCTCCAGAAGCCATTGACACATTCAGGACATTCTACAGATGGCTAGGAGGCGTGGCATGTCCTGATCCGATAAAAAACTGCAGAGTTAGAGTGAAGCAGGGATATTTACTTGCAGTTTACGTTATAGTGGCTATATCCTTTATGTCCCAAGATCAAAATTGATTGCAAACGATCCAGCACATTCTCCAGAAGCCATTGAAACATTCAGGACATTCTACAGATGGCTAGGAGGCGTGGCATGTCCTGATCCGATAAGAAACTGCAAAGTTAGAGTGAAACAGGGATATTAACTTGCAGTTTACGTTATAGTGCCTATATCCTTTATGTCCCAAGATCCAAATTGATTGCAAACGGTCCAGCACATTCTCCAGAAGGCATTGACACATTCAGGACTTTCTACAGATGGCTAGGAGGCGTGGCATGTCCTGATCCGATAAAAAACTGCAGAGTTAGAGTGAAACAGGGATATTTTCTTGCAGTTTACGTTATAGTGGCTATATCCTTTATGTCCTGTAATCCACATTAATTGCAAACGATCCAGCACATTCTCCAGAAGCCATTGAAACATTCAGGACATTCTACAGATGGCTAGGAGGCGTGGCATGTCCTGATCCGATAAAAAACTGCAGAGTTAGAGTGAAACAGGGATATTTACTGGCAGCTTACGTTATAGTGGCTATATCCTTTATGTCCTGTACATCCAAATTGATTGCAAACGATCCAGCACATTCTCCAGAAGGCATTGACACATTCAGGACATTCTACAGATGGCTAGGAGGCGTGGCATGTCCTGATCCGATAAGAAACTGCAGAGTTAGAGTGAAACAGGGATATTTACTGGCAGTTTACGTTATAGTGGCTATATCCTTTATGTCCCAAGATCCAAATTGATTGCAAACGATCCAGCACATTCTCCAGAAGGCATTGACACATTCAGGACATTCTACAGATGGCTAGGAGGCGTGGCATGTCCTGATCCGATAAGAAACTGCAGAGTTAGAGTGAAACAGGGATATTTACTGGCAGCTTACGTTATAGTGGCTATATCCTTTATGTCCTGTAGTCCAAATTTATTGCAAACGATCCAGCACATTCTTCAGAAGCCATTGACACATACAGGACATTCTACAGATGGCTAGGAGGCGTGGTATGTCCTGATCCGATAAGAAACTGCAAAGTTAGAGTGAAACAGGGATATTTACTAGCAGCTTACGTTATAGTGGCTATATTCTTTATGTCCCAAGATCCAAATTGATTGCAAACGGTCCAGCACATTCTCCAGAAGGCATGGACACATGCAGGACATTGTACAGATGGCTAGGAGGCATGGCATGTCCTGATCCGATAAGAAACTGCAGAGTTAGAGTGAAACAGGGATATTTACTGGCAGTTTACGTTATAGTGGCTATATCCTTTATGTCCTGTAATCCAAATTGATTGCAAACGATCCAGCACATTCTCCAGAAGGCATTGACACATTCAGGACATTCTACAGATGGCTAGGAGGCGTGGCATGTCCTGATCCGATAAGAAACTGCAGAGTTAGAGTGAAACAGGGATATTTACTGGCAGTTTACGTTATAGTGGCTATATCCTTTATGTCCTATAATCCAAATTGATTGCAAACGATCCAGCACATTCTCCAGAAGGCATTGACACATTCAGGACATTCTACAGATGGCTAGGAGGCGTGGCATGTCCTGATCCGATAAGAAACTGCAGAGTTAGAGTGAAACAGGGATATTTACTGGCAGTTTACGTTATAGTGGCTATAACCTTTATGTCCTGTAATCCAAATTGATTGCAAACGATCCAGCACATTCTCCAGAAGGCATTGACACATTCAGGACATTGTACAGATGGCTAGGAGGCGTGGCATGTCCTGATCCGATAAGAAACTGCAGAGTTAGAGTGAAACAGGGATATTTACTGGCAGTTTACGTTATAGTGGCTATATCCTTTATGTCCTGTAATCCAAATTGATTGCAAACGATCCAGCACATTCTCCAGAAGGCATTGACACATTCAGGACATTCTACAGATGGCTAGGAGGCGTGGCATGTCCTGATCCGATAAGAAACTGCAGAGTTAGAGTGAAACAGGGATATTTACTGGCAGTTTACGTTATAGTGGCTATATCCTTTATGTCCTGAATCCAAATTGATTGCAAACGATCCAGCACATTCTCCAGAAGGCATTGACACATTCAGGACATTCTACAGATGGCTAGGAGGCGTGGCATGTCCTGATCCGATAAGAAACTGCAGAGTTAGAGTGAAACAGGGATATTTACTGGCAGTTTACGTTATAGTGGCTATATCCTTTATGTCCTGTAATCCAAATTGATTGCAAACGATCCAGCACATTCTCCAGAAGGCATTGACACATTCAGGACATTCTACAGATGGCTAGGAGGCGTGGCATGTCCTGATCCGATAAGAAACTGCAGAGTTAGAGTGAAACAGGGATATTTACTGGCAGTTTACGTTATAGTGGCTATATCCTTTATGTCCTGCAGATCCAAATTGATTGCAAACGATCCAGCACATTCTCCAGAAGGCATTGACACATTCAGGACATCCTACAGATGGCTAGGAGGCGTGGCATGTCCTGATCCGATAAGAAACTGCAGAGTTAGAGTGAAACAGGGATATTTACTGGCAGTTTACGTTATAGTGGCTATATCCTTTATGTCCTGTAATCCAAATTGATTGCAAACGATCCAGCACATTCTCCAGAAGGCATTGACACATTCAGGACATTCTACAGATGGCTAGGAGGCGTGGTATGTCCTGATCCGATAAGAAACTGCAGAGTTAGAGTGAAACAGGGATATTTACTGGCAGTTTACGTTATAGTGGCTATATCCTTTATGTCCTGCAAGATCCAAATTGATTGCAAACGATCCAGCACATTCTCCAGAAGGCATTGACACATTCAGGACATTCTACAGATGGCTAGGAGGCGTGGCATGTCCTGATCCGATAAGAAACTGCAGAGTTAGAGTGAAACAGGGATATTTACTGGCAGTTTACGTTATAGTGGCTATATCCTTTATGTCCTGTAATCCAAATTGATTGCAAACGATCCAGCACATTCTCCAGAAGGCATTGACACATTCAGGACATTCTACAGATGGCTAGGAGGCGTGGTATGTCCTGATCCGATAAGAAACTGCAGAGTTAGAGTGAAACAGGGATATTTACTGGCAGTTTACGTTATAGTGGCTATATCCTTTATGTCCCAAGATCCAAATTGATTGCAAACGATCCAGCACATTCTCCAGAAGGCATTGACACATTCAGGACATTCTACAGATGGCTAGGAGGCGTGGCATGTCCTGATCCGATAAGAAACTGCAGAGTTAGAGTGAAACAGGGATATTTACTGGCAGTTTACGTTATAGTGGCTATATCCTTTATGTCCTGCAATCCAAATTGATTGCAAACGATCCAGCACATTCTCCAGAAGGCATTGACACATTCAGGACATTCTACAGATGGCTAGGAGGCGTGGTATGTCCTGATCCGATAAGAAACTGCAGAGTTAGAGTGAAACAGGGATATTTACTGGCAGTTTACGTTATAGTGGCTATATCCTTTATGTCCCAAGATCCAAATTGATTGCAAACGGTCCAGCACATTCTCCAGAAGGCATTGACACATTCAGGACATCCTACAGATGGCTAGGAGGCGTGGCATGTCCTGATCCGATAAGAAACTGCAGAGTTAGAGTGAAACAGGGATATTTACTGGCAGTTTACGTTATAGTGGCTATATCCTTTATGTCCTGTAATCCACATTGAATTCAAACGATCCAGCACATTCTCCAGAAGGCATTGACACATTCAGGACATTCTACAGATGGCTAGGAGGCGTGGCATTTCCTGATCCGATAAGAAACTGCAGAGTTAGAGTGAAACAGGGATATTTACTGGCAGTTTACGTTATAGTGGCTATATCCTTTATGTCCCAAGATCCAAATTGATTGCAAACGATCCAGCACATTCTCCAGAAGGCATTGACACATTCAGGACATTCTACAGATGGCTAGGAGGCGTGGCATGTCCTGATCCGATAAGAAACTGCAGAGTTAGAGTGAAACAGGGATATTTACTGGCAGTTTACGTTATAGTGGCTATATCCTTTATGTCCTGTAATCCAAATTGATTGCAAACGATCCAGCACATTCTCCAGAAGGCATTGACACATTCAGGACATTCTACAGATGGCTAGGAGGCGTGGCATTTCCTGATCCGATAAGAAACTGCAGAGTTAGAGTGACACAGGGATATTTACTTGCAGTTTACGTTATAGTGACTATATCCTTTATGTCCTGTAATCCAACTTGATTGCAAACGGTGCAGCACATTCTCCAGGATGCATTGACACATTCAGAACATTCTACAGATGGCTCGGAGGCGTGGCATTTCCTGATCCGATCAGAAACTGCAGAGTTAGAGTGAAACAGGGATATTTACTAGCAGTTTACGTTATAGTGGCTATATCCTTTATGTCCTGTAATCCAAATTGATTGCAAACGATCCAGCACATTCTCCAGAAGGCATTGACACATTCAGGACATTCTACAGATGGCTAGGAGGCGTGGCATGTCCTGATCCGATAAGAAACTACAGAGTTAGAGTGAAACAGGGATATTTACTGGCAGTTTACGTTATAGTGGCTATATCCTTTATGTCCCAAGTAATCCAAATTGATTGCAAACGATCCAGCACATTCTCCAGAAGGCATTGACACATTCAGGACATCCTACAGATGGCTAGGAGGCGTGGCATGTCCTGATCCGATAAGAAACTGCAGAGTTAGAGTGAAACAGGGATATTTACTGGCAGCTTACGTTATAGTGGCTATATCCTTTATGTCCTGTAATCCAAATTGATTGCAAACGATCCAGCACATTCTCCAGAAGGCATTGACACATTCAGGACATTCTACAGATGGCTAGGAGGCGTGGTATGTCCTGATCCGATAAGAAACTGCAGAGTTAGAGTGAAACAGGGATATTTACTGGCAGCTTACGTTATAGTGGCTATATCCTTTATTTCCCAAGATCAAAATTGATTGCAAACGATCCAGCACATTCTTCAGAAGCCATTGACACATACAGGACATTCTACAGATGGCTAGGAGGCGTGGTATGTCCTGATCCGATAAGAAACTGCAAAGTTAGAGTGAAACAGGGATATTAACTTGCAGTTTACGTTATAGTGGCTATATCCTTTATGTCCCAAGATCCAAATTGATTGTAATGGTCCAGCACATTCTCCAGAAGCCATTGACGTATTCAGGACATCCTACAGATGGCTAGGAGGCGTGGCATGTCCTGATCCGATAAAAAACTGCAGAGTTAGAGTGAAACAGGGATATTTACTGGCAGCTTACGTTATAGTGGCTATATCCTTTATGTCCTGTAGTCCAAATTTATTGCAAACGATCCAGCACATTCTTCAGAAGCCATTGACACATACAGGACATTCTACAGATGGCTAGGAGGCGTGGTATGTCCTGATCCGATAAGAAACTGAAAAGTTAGAGTGAAACAGGGATATTAACTTGCAGTTTACGTTATAGTGGCTATATCCTTTATGTCCCAAGATCCAAATTGATTGTAATGGTCCAGCACATTCTCCAGAAGCCATTGACGTATTCAGGACATCCTACAGATGGCTAGGAGGCGTGGCATGTCCTGATCCGATAAAAAACTGCAGAGTTAGAGTGAAACAGGGATATTTACTGGCAGTTTACGTTAAAGTGGCTATATCCTTTATGTCCTGTAATCCACATTGAATGCAAACGATCCAGCACATTCTCCAGAAGGCATTGACACATTCAGGACATTCTACAGATGGCTAGGAGGCGTGGTATATCCTGATCCGATAAGAAACTGAAGAGTTAGAGTGAAACAGGGATATTTACTGGCAGTTTACTTTATAGTGGCTATATCCTTTATGTACCAAGATCCAAACTGATTGCAAACGATCCAGCACATTTTTCAGAAGCCATTGACACATACAGGACATTCTACAGACGGCTAGGAGGCGTGGTATGTTCTGATCCGATAAGAAACTGCAAAGTTAGAGTGAAACAGGGATATTAACTTGCAGTTTACGTTATAGTGCCTATATCCTTTATGTCCCAAGATCCAAATTGAGTGCAAACGGTCCAGCACATTCTCCAGAAGGCATTGACACATTCAGGACATTCTTCAGATGGCTAGGAGGCGTGGCATGTCCTGATCCGATAAGAAACTGCAGTGTTAGAGTGAAACAGGGATATTAACTTGCAGTTAACGTTATAGTGGCTATATCCTTTATGTCCCAAGATCCAAATTGATTGCAAACGGTCCAGCACATTCTCCAGAAGTCATTGACACATTCAGGACATCCAACAGATGGCTAGGAGGCGTGGCATGTCCTGATCCGATAAGAAACTGCAGAGTTAGAGTGAAACAGGGATATTTACTGGCAGTTTACTTTATAGTGGCTATATCCTTTATGTCCTGTAATCCACATTGAATGCAAACGATCCAGCACATTCTCCAGAAGGCATTGACACATTCAGGACATTCTACAGATGGCTAGGAGGCGTGGTATGTCCTGATCCGATAAGAAACTGCAGAGTTAGAGTGAAACAGGGATATTTACTGGCAGTTTACGTTATAGTGCCTATATCCTTTATGTCCCAAGATCCAAATTGATTGCAAACGGTCCAGCACATTCTCCAGAAGGCATTGACACATTCAGGACATCCTACAGATGGCTAGGAGGCGTGGCATGTCCTGATCCGATAAAAAACTGCAGAGTTAGAGTGAAACGGGGATATTTACTGGCAGTTTACGTTATAGTGGCTATATCCTTTATGTCCTGTAATCCACATTGATTGCAAACGATCCAGCACATTCTCCAGAAGGCATTGACACATTCAGGACATTCTACAGATGGCTAGGAGGCGTGGTATGTCCTGATCCGATAAGAAACTGCAGAGTTAGAGTGAAACAGGGATATTTACTGGCAGCTTACGTTATAGTGGCTATATCCTTTATTTCCCAAGATCAAAATTGATTGCAAACGATCCAGCACATTCTTCAGAAGCCATTGACACATACAGGACATTCTGCAGATGGCTAGGAGGCGTGGTATGTCCTGATCCGATAAGAAACTGCAAAGTTAGAGTGAAACAGGGATATTAACTTGCAGTTTACGTTATAGTGGCTATATCCTTTATGTCCCAAGATCCAAATTGATTGTAATGGTCCAGCACATTCTCCAGAAGCCATTGACACATTCAGGACATCCTACAGATGGCTAGGAGGCGTGGCATGTCCTGATCCGATAAGAAACTGCAGAGTTAGAGTGAAACAGGGATATTTACTGGCAGTTTACGTTATAGTGGCTATATCCTTTATGTCCTGTAATCCACATTGAATGCAAACGATCCAGCACATTCTCCAGAAGGCATTGACACATTCAGGACATTCTACAGATGGCTAGGAGGCGTGGTATGTCCTGATCCGATAAGAAACTGCAGAGTTAGAGTGAAACAGGGATATTTACTGGCAGTTTACGTTATAGTGGCTATATCCTTTATGTCCCAAGATCCAAATTGATTGCAAACGATCCAGCACATTCTCCAGAAGGCATTGACACATTCAGGACATTCTACAGATGGCTAGGAGGCGTGGTATGTCCTGATCCGATAAGAAACTGCAGAGTTAGAGTGAAACAGGGATATTTACTGGCAGTTTACGTTATAGTGGCTATATCCTTTATGTCCCAAGATCCAAATTGATTGCAAACGGTCCAGCACATTCTCCAGAAGGCATTGACACATTCAGGACATTCTACAGATGGCTAGGAGGCGTGGCATGTCCTGATCCGATAAGAAACTGCAGAGTTAGAGTGAAACAGGGATATTTACTGGCAGTTTACGTTATAGTGGCTATATCCTTTATGTCCTGTAATCCAAATTGATTGCAAACGATCCAGCACATTCTCCAGAAGGCATTGACACATTCAGGACATTCTACAGATGGCTAGGAGGCGTGGCATGTCCTGATCCGATAAGAAACTGCAGAGTTAGAGTGAAACAGGGATATTTACTGGCAGTTTACGTTATAGTGGCTATATCCTTTATGTCCCAAGATCCAAATTGATTGCAAACGGTCCAGCACATTCTCCAGAAGGCATTGACACATTCAGGACATTCTACAGATGGCTAGGAGGCGTGGCATGTCCTGATCCGATAAGAAACTGCAGAGTTAGAGTGAAACAGGGATATTTACTGGCAGTTTACGTTATAGTGGCTATATCCTTTATGTCCTGTAATCCAAATTGATTGCAAACGATCCAGCACATTCTCCAGAAGGCATTGACACATTCAGGACATTCTACAGATGGCTAGGAGGCGTGGCATGTCCTGATCCGATAAGAAACTGCAGAGTTAGAGTGAAACAGGGATATTTACTGGCAGTTTACGTTATAGTGGCTATATCCTTTATGTCCCGTAATCCAAATTGATTGCAAACGATCCAGCACATTCTCCAGAAGGCATTGACACATTCAGGACATTCTACAGATGGCTAGGAGGCGTGGTATGTCCTGATCCGATAAGAAACTGCAGAGTTAGAGTGAAACAGGGATATTTACTGGCAGTTTACGTTATAGTGGCTATATCCTTTATGTCCCAAGATCCAAATTGATTGCAAACGGTCCAGCACATTCTCCAGAAGGCATTGACACATTCAGGACATCCTACAGATGGCTAGGAGGCGTGGCATGTCCTGATCCGATAAAAAACTGCAGAGTTAGAGTGAAACAGGGATATTTACTGGCAGTTTACGTTATAGTGGCTATATCCTTTATGTCCTGTAATCCAAATTGATTGCAAACGATCCAGCACATTCTCCAGAAGGCATTGACACATTCAGGACATTCTACAGATGGCTAGGAGGCGTGGCATGTCCTGATCCGATAAGAAACTGCAGAGTTAGAGTGAAACAGGGATATTTACTGGCAGTTTACTTTATAGTGGCTATATCCTTTATGTACCAAGATCCAAATTGATTGCAAACGATCCAGCACATTTTTCAGAAGCCATTGACACATACAGGACATTCTACAGATGGCTAGGAGGCGTGGTATGTCCTGATCCGATAAGAAACTGCAAAGTTAGAGTGAAACAGGGATATTAACTTGCAGTTTACGTTATAGTGGCTATATCCTTTATGTCCCAAGATCCAAATTGATTGCAAACGGTCCAGCACATTCTCCAGAAGGCATTGACACATTCAGGACATTCTTCAGATGGCTAGGAGGCGTGGCATGTCCTGATCCGATAAGAAACTGCAGTGTTAGAGTGAAACAGGGATATTAACTTGCAGTTTACGTTATAGTGGCTATATCCTTTATGTCCCAAGATCCAAATTGATTGCAAACGGTCCAGCACATTCTCCAGAAGGCATTGACACATTCAGGACATCCAACAGATGGCTAGGAGGCGTGGCATGTCCTGATCCGATAAGAAACTGCAGAGTTAGAGTGAAACAGGGATATTTACTGGCAGTTTACTTTATAGTGGCTATATCCTTTATGTCCTGTAATCCACATTGATTGCAAACGATCCAGCACATTCTCCAGAAGGCATTGACACATTCAGGACATTCTACAGATGGCTAGGAGGCGTGGCATGTCCTGATCCGATAAGAAACTGCAGAGTTAGAGTGAAACAGGGATATTTACTGGCAGTTTACGTTATAGTGGCTATATCCTTTATGTCCCAAAATCCAAATTGATTGCAAACGGTCCAGCACATTCTCCAGAAGGCATTGACACATTCAGGACATCCTACAGATGGCTAGGAGGCGTGGCATGTCCTGATCCGATAAGAAACTGCAGAGTTAGAGTGAAACGGGGATATTTACTGGCAGTTTACGTTATAGTGGCTATATCCTTTATGTCCTGTAATCCAAATTGATTGCAAACGATCCAGCACATTCTCCAGAAGGCATTGACACATTCAGGACATTCTACAGATGGCTAGGAGGCGTGGCATGTCCTGATCCGATAAGAAACTGCAGAGTTAGAGTGAAACAGGGATATTTACTGGCAGTTTACGTTATAGTGGCTATATCCTTTATGTCCTTTGCATTGATTGCAAACGATCCAGCACATTCTCCAGAAGCCATTGACACATTCAGGACATTCTACAGATGGCTAGGAGGCGTGGCATGTCCTGATCCGATAAGAAACTGCAGAGTTAGAGTGAAACAGGGATATTAACTTGCAGTTTACGTTATAGTGGCTATATCCTTTATGTCCCAAGATCCAAATTGATTGCAAACGGTCCAGCACATTCTCCAGAAGGCATTGACACATTCAGGACATCCTACAGATGGCTAGGAGGCGTGGCATGTCCTGATCCGATAAGAAACTGCAGAGTTAGAGTGAAACAGGGATATTTACTGGCAGTTTACGTTATAGTGGCTATATCCTTTATGTCCTGTAATCCAAATTGATTGCAAACGATCCAGCACATTCTCCAGAAGGCATTGACACATTCAGGACATTCTACAGATGGCTAGGAGGCGTGGCATGTCCTGATCCGATAAGAAACTGCAGAGTTAGAGTGAAACAGGGATATTTACTGGCAGTTTACTTTATAGTGGCTATATCCTATATGTCCCAAGATCCAAATTGATTGTAATGGTCCAGCACATTCTCCAGAAGGCATTGACACATTCAGGACATTCTACAGATGGCTAGGAGGCGTGGTATATCCTGATCCGATAAGAAACTGAAGAGTTAGAGTGAAACAGGGATATTTACTGGCAGTTTACTTTATAGTGGCTATATCCTTTATGTACCAAGTATCCAAACTGATTGCAAACGATCCAGCACATTCTCCAGAAGCCATTGACTTATACAGGACATTCTACAGATGGCTAGGAGGCGTGGTATGTTCTGATCCGATAAGAAACTGCAAAGTTAGAGTGAAACAGGGATATTAACTTGCAGTTAACGTTATAGTGGCTATATCCTTTATGTCCCAAGATCCAAATTGATTGCAAACGGTCCAGCACATTCTCCAGAAGTCATTGACACATTCAGGACATCCAACAGATGGCTAGGAGGCGTGGCATGTCCTGATCCGATAAGAAACTGCAGAGTTAGAGTGAAACAGGGATATTTACTGGCAGTTTACTTTATAGTGGCTATATCCTTTATGTCCTGTAATCCACATTGAATGCAAACGATCCAGCACATTCTCCAGAAGGCATTGACACATTCAGGACATTCTACAGATGGCTAGGAGGCGTGGTATGTCCTGATCCGATAAGAAACTGCAGAGTTAGAGTGAAACAGGGATATTTACTGGCAGTTTACTTTATAGTGGCTATATCCTTTATGTCCCAAGATCCAAATTGATTGAAAACGATCCAGCACATATTTCAGAAGCCATTGACTTATACAGGACATTCTACAGACGGCTAGGAGGCGTGGTATGCTCTGATCCGATAAGAAACTGCAAAGTTAGAGTGAAACAGGGATATTAACTTGCAGTTTACGTTATAGTGCCTATATCCTTTATGTCCCAAGATCCAAATTGATTGCAAACGGTCCAGCACATTCTCCAGAAGGCATTGACACATTCAGGACATTCTTCAGATGGCTAGGAGGCGTGGCATGTCCTGATCCGATAAAAAACTGCAGAGTTAGAGTGAAACAGGGATATTAACTTGCAGCTTACGTTATAGTGGCTATATCCTTTATGTCCTGTAGTCCAAATCGATTGCAAACGATCCAGCACAATCATTCGGACATTCTACAGATGGCTAGGAGGCGTGGTATGTCCTGATCCGATAAGAAACTGCAAAGTTAGAGTGAAACAGGGATATTAACTTGCAGTTTACGTTATAGTGGCTATATCCTTTATGTCCCAAGATCCAAATTGATTGCAAACGGTCCAGCACATTCTCCAGAAGCCATTGACACATTCAGGACATTCTACAGATGGCTAGGAGGCGTGGCATGTCCTGATCCGATAAGAAACTGCAGAGTTAGAGTGAAACAGGGATATTTACTGGCAGTTTACGTTATAGTGGCTATATCCTTTATGTCCTGTAATCCACATTGATTGCAAACGATCCAGCACATTCTCCAGAAGGCATTGACACATTCAGGACATTCTACAGATGGCTAGGAGGCGTGGCATGTCCTGATCCGATAAGAAACTGCAAAGTTAGAGTGAAACAGGGATATTAACTTGCAGTTTACGTTATAGTGGCTATATCCTTTATGTCCCAAGATCCAAATTGATTGCAAACGGTCCAGCACATTCTCCAGAAGGCATTGACACATTCAGGACATTCTACAGATGGCTAGGAGGCGTGGCATGTCCTGATCCGATAAGAAACTGCAGAGTTAGAGTGAAACAGGGATATTTACTGGCAGTTTACGTTATAGTGGCTATATCCTTTATGTCCTGTAATCCAAATTGATTTCAAAAGATCCAGCACATTCTCCAGAAGGCATTGACACATTCAGGACATTCTACAGATGGCTAGGAGGCGTGGCATGTCCTGATCCGATAAGAAACTGCAGAGTTAGAGTGAAACAGGGATATTTACTGGCAGTTTACGTTATAGTGGCTATATCCTTTATGTCCTGTAATCCACATTGATTGCAAACGATCCAGCACATTCTCCAGAAGGCATTGACACATTCAGGACATTCTACAGATGGCTAGGAGGCGTGGCATGTCCTGATCCGATAAGAAACTGCAGAGTTAGAGTGAAACAGGGATATTTACTTGCAGTTTACGTTATAGTGGCTATATCCTTTATGTCCTGTAATCCAAATTGATTGCAAACGATCCAGCACATTCTCCAGAAGGCATTGACACATTCAGGACATTCTACAGATGGCTAGGAGGCGTGGCATGTCCTGATCCGATAAGAAACTGCAGAGTTAGAGTGAAACAGGGATATTTACTGGCAGTTTACGTTATAGTGGCTATATCCTTTATGTCCTGTAATCCAAATTGATTGCAAAAGATCCAGCACATTCTCCAGAAGGCATTGACACATTCAGGACATTCTACAGATGGCTAGGAGGCGTGGCATGTCCTGATCCGATAAGAAACTGCAGAGTTAGAGTGAAACAGGGATATTTACTGGCAGTTTACGTTATAGTGGCTATATCCTTTATGTCCTGTAATCCAAATTGATTGCAAAAGATCCAGCACATTCTCCAGAAGGCATTGACACATTCAGGACATTCTACAGATGGCTAGGAGGCGTGGCATGTCCTGATCCGATAAGAAACTGCAGAGTTAGAGTGAAACAGGGATATTAACTTGCAGTTTACGTTATAGTGGCTATATCCTTTATGTCCCAAGATCCAAATTGATTGCAAACGGTCCAGCACATTCTCCAGAAGGCATTGACACATTCAGGACATTCTACAGATGGCTAGGAGGCGTGGCATGTCCTGATCCGATAAGAAACTGCAGAGTTAGAGTGAAACAGGGATATTTACTGGCAGTTTACGTTATAGTGGCTATATCCTTTATGTCCTGTAATCCAAATTGATTGCAAACGATCCAGCACATTCTCCAGAAGGCATTGACACATTCAGGACATTCTACAGATGGCTAGGAGGCGTGGTATGTCCTGATCCGATAAGAAACTGCAAAGTTAGAGTGAAACAGGGATATTAACTTGCAGTTAACGTTATAGTGGCTATATCCTTTATGTCCTGTAATCCAAATTGATTGCAAACGGTCCAGCACATTCTCCAGAAGGCATTGACACATTCAGGACATTCTACAGATGGCTAGGAGGCGTGGCATGTCCTGATCCGATAAGAAACTGCAGAGTTAGAGTGAAACAGGGATATTTACTGGCAGTTTACGTTATAGTGGCTATATCCTTTATGTCCTGTAATCCAAATTGATTGCAAACGATCCAGCACATTCTCCAGAAGGCATTGACACATTCAGGACATTCTACAGATGGCTAGGAGGCGTGGTATGTCCTGATCCGATAAGAAACTGCAAAGTTAGAGTGAAACAGGGATATTAACTTGCAGTTTACGTTATAGTGGCTATATCCTTTATGTCCTGTAATCCAAATTGATTGCAAACGATCCAGCACATTCTCCAGAAGGCATTGACACATTCAGGACATTGTACAGATGGCTAGGAGGCGTGGCATGTCCTGATCCGATAAGAAACTGCAGAGTTAGAGTGAAACAGGGATATTTACTGGCAGCTTACGTTATAGTGGCTATATCCTTTATGTCCTGTAATCCAAATTGATTGCAAACGATCCAGCACATTCTCCAGAAGGCATTGACACATTCAGGACATTCTACAGATGGCTAGGAGGCGTGGCATGTCCTGATCCGATAAGAAACTGCAGAGTTAGAGTGAAACAGGGATATTTACTAGCAGCTTACGTTATAGTGGCTATATCCTTTATGTCCTGTAATCCACATTGATTGCAAACGATCCAGCACATTCTCCAGAAGGCATGGACACATTCAAGACATTGTACAGATGGCTAGGAGGCGTGGCATGTCCTGATCCGATAAGAAACTGCAGAGTTAGAGTGAAACAGGGATATTTACTGGCAGTTTACGTTATAGTGGCTATATCCCTTATGTCCTGTAATCCAAATTGATTGCAAATGATCCAGCACATTCTCCAGAAGGCATTGACACATTCAGGACATTGTACAGATGGCTAGGAGGCGTGGCATGTCCTGATCCGATAAGAAACTACAGAGTTAGAGTGAAACAGGGATATTTACTAGCAGCTTACGTTATAGTGGCTATATTCTTTATGTCCCAAGATCCAAATTGATTGCAAACGGTCCAGCACATTCTCCAGAAGGCATTGACACATTCAGGACATTCTACAGATGGCTAGGAGGCGTGGCATGTCCTGATCCGATAAGAAACTGCAGAGTTAGAGTGAAACAGGGATATTTACTGGCAGTTTACGTTATAGTGGCTATATCCTTTATGTCCTGTAATCCAAATTGATTGCAAACGGTCCAGCACATTCTCCAGAAGGCATTGACACATTCAGGACATTCTACAGATGGCTAGGAGGCGTGGCATGTCCTGATCCGATAAGAAACTGCAGAGTTAGAGTGAAACAGGGATATTTACTGGCAGTTTACGTTATAGTGGCTATATCCTTTATGTCCCAAGATCCAAATTGATTGCAAACGGTCCAGCACATTCTCCAGAAGGCATTGACACATTCAGGACATTCTACAGATGGCTAGGAGGCGTGGCATGTCCTGATCCGATAAGAAACTGCAGAGTTAGAGTGAAACAGGGATATTTACTGGCAGTTTACGTTATAGTGGCTATATCCTTTATGTCCTGTAATCCAAATTGATTGCAAACGATCCAGCACATTCTCCAGAAGGCATTGACACATTCAGGACATTCTACAGATGGCTAGGAGGCGTGGCATGTCCTGATCCGATAAGAAACTGCAGAGTTAGAGTGAAACAGGGATATTTACTGGCAGTTTACGTTATAGTGGCTATATCCTTTATGTCCTGTAATCCAAATTGATTGCAAACGATCCAGCACATTCTCCAGAAGGCATTGACACATTCAGGACATTCTACAGATGGCTAGGAGGCGTGGCATGTCCTGATCCGATAAGAAACTGCAGAGTTAGAGTGAAACAGGGATATTAACTGGCAGTTTACGTTATAGTGGCTATATCCTTTATGTCCTGTAATCCAAATTGATTGCAAACGATCCAGCACATTCTCCAGAAGGCATTGACACATTCAGGACATTCTACAGATGGCTAGGAGGCGTGGCATGTCCTGATCCGATAAGAAACTGCAGAGTTAGAGTGAAACAGGGATATTTACTGGCAGCTTACGTTATAGTGGCTATATCCTTTATGTCCTGTAATCCAAATTGATTGCAAAAGATCCAGCACATTATCCAGAAGGCATTGACACATTCAGGACATTCTACAGATGGCTAGGAGGCGTGGCATGTCCTGATCCGATAAGAAACTGCATAGTTAGAGTGTCCTGATCCGATAAGAAACTGCAGAGTTAGAGTGAAACAGGGATATTTACTGGCAGTTTACGTTATAGTGGCTATAACCCTTATGTCCTGTAATCCAAATTGATTGCAAATGATCCAGCACATTCTCCAGAAGGCATTGACACATTCTGGACATTGTACAGATGGCTAGGAGGCGTGGCATGTCCTGATCCGATAAGAAACTGCAGAGTTAGAGTGAAACAGGGATATTAACTTGCAGTTTACGTTATAGTTGCTATATCCTTTATGTCCCAAGATCCAAATTGATTGCAAACGGTCCAGCACATTCTCCAGAAGCCATTGACACATTCAGGACATCCTACAGATGGCTAGGAGGCGTGGCATGTCCTGATCCGATAAAAAACTGCAGAGTTAGAGTGAAACAGGGATATTAACCTGCAGTTTACGTTATAGTGGCTATATCCTTTATGTCCCAAGATCCAAATTGATTGCAAACGGTCCAGCATATTCTCCAGAAGGCATTGACACCTTGCATTAACTTGCAGTTTACGTTATAGTGGCTATATTCTTCATGTCCCAAGATCCAAATTGATTGCAAACGGTCCAGCACATTCTCCAGAAGGCATTGACACATTCAGGACATTCTACAGATGGCTAAGAGGCGTGGCATTTCCTGATCCGATAAGAAACTGCAGCGTTAGAGTGAAACAGGGATATTAACTTGCAGTTAACGTTATAGTGGCTATATCCTTTATGTCCCAAGATCCAAATTGATTGCAAACGGTCCAGCACATTCTCCAGAAGTCATTGACACATTCAGGACATCCAACAGATGGCTAGGAGGCGTGGCATGTCCTGATCCGATAAAAAACTGCAGAGTTAGAGTGAAACAGGGATATTAACTTGCAGTTTACGTTATAGTGGCTATATCCTTTATGTCCCAAGATCCAAATTGATTGCAAACGGTCCAGCACATTCTCCAGAAGGCATTGACACATTCAGGACATTCTACAGATGGCTAAGAGGCGTGGCATTTCCTGATCCGATAAGAAACTGCAGCGTTAGAGTGAAACAGGGATATTAACTAGTAGTTAACGTTATAGTGGCTATATCCTTTATGTCCCAAGATCCAAATTGATTGCAAACGGTCCAGCACATTCTCCAGAAGTCACTGACACATTCAGGACATCCAACAGATGGCTAGGAGGCGTGGCATGTCCTGATCCGATAAGAAACTGCAGAGTTAGAGTGAAACAGGGATATTAACTTGCAGCTTACGTTATAGTGGCTATATCCTTTATGTCCTGTAATCCACATTGATTGCAAACGATCCAGCACATTCTCCAGAAGCCATTGACACATTCAGGCAGGCGTGGCATGTGCTGATCCGATAAAAAACTGCAGAGTTAGAGTGAAACAGGGATATTAACTTGCAGCTTACGTTATAGTGGCTATATCCTTTATGTCCTGTAGTCCAAATTGATTGCAAACGATCCAGCACATTCTCCAGAAGCCATTGACACATTCAGGACATTCTACAGATGGCTAGGAGGCGTGGCATGTCCTGATCCGATAAGAAACTGCATAGTTAGAGTGTCCTGATCCGATAAGAAACTGCAGAGTTAGAGTGAAACAGGGATATTTACTGGCAGTTTACGTTATAGTGGCTATAACCCTTATGTCCTGTAATCCAAATTGATTGCAAATGATCCAGCACATTCTCCAGAAGGCATTGACACATTCTGGACAGTGTACAGATGGCTAGGAGGCGTGGCATGTCCTGATCCGATAAGAAACTGTAGAGTTTGAGTGAAACAGGGATATTAACTTGCAGTTTACGTTATAGTTGCTATATCCTTTATGTCTCAAGATCCAAATTGATTGCAAACGGTCCAGCACATTCTCCAGAAGCCATTGACACATTCAGGACATCCTACAGATGGCTAGGAGGCGTGGCATGTCCTGATCCGATAAGAAACTGCAGAGTAAGAGTGAAACAGGGATATTAACTTGCAGTTTACGTTATAGTGGCTATATCCTTTATGTCCCAAGATCCAAATTGATTGCAAACGGTCCAGCATATTCTCCAGAAGGCATTGACACCTTGCATTAACTTGCAGTTTACGTTATAGTGGCTATATTCTTCATGTCCCAAGATCCAAATTGATTGCAAACTGTCCAGCACATTCTCCAGAAGGCATTGACAAATTCAGGACATTCTACAGATGGCTAAGAGGCGTGGCATTTCCTGATCCGATAAGAAACTGCAGCGTTAGAGTGAAACAGGGATATTAACTTGCAGTTTACGTTATAGTGGCTATATCCTTTATGTCCTGTAGTCCAAATTGATTGCAAACGATCCAGCACATTCTCCAGAAGCCATTGACACATTCAGGACATTCTACAGATGGCTAGGAGGCGTGGCATGTCCTGATCCGATAAAAAACTGCAGAGTTAGAGTGAAACAGGGATATTAACTTGCAGCTTACGTTATAGTGGCTATATCCTTTATGTCCTGTAGTCCAAATTGATTGCAAACGATCCAGCACATTCTCCAGAAGCCATTGACACATTCAGGACATTCTACAGATGGCTAGGAGGCGTGGCATGTCCTGATCCGATAAGAAACTGCATAATCCGATAAGAAACTGCAGAGTTAGAGTGAAACAGGGATATTTACTGGCAGTTTACGTTATAGTGGCTATAACCCTTATGTCCTGTAATCCAAATTGATTGCAAATGATCCAGCACATTCTCCAGAAGGCATTGACACATTCAGGACATTGTAAGATGGCTAGGAGGCGTGGCATGTCCTGATCCGATAAGAAACTGCAGAGTTAGAGTGAAACAGGGATATTAACTTGCAGTTTACGTTATAGTGGCTATATCCTTTATGTCCCAAGATCCAAATTGATTGCAAACGGTCCAGCACATTCTCCAGAAGCCATTGACACATTCAGGACATCCTACAGATGGCTAGGAGGCGTGGCATGTCCTGATCCGATAAGAAACTGCAGAGTTAGAGTGAAACAGGGATATTAACTTGCAGTTTACGTTATAGTGGCTATATCCTTTATGTCCTGTAATCCAAATTGATTGCAAACGATCCAGCACATTCTCCAGAAGCCATTGACACATTCAGGACAAGAGGCTAGAGGCGTGGCATGTCCTGATCCGATAAGAAACTGCAGAGTTAGAGTGAAACAGGGATATTAACTTGCAGCTTACGTTATAGTGGCTATATCCTTTATGTCCTGTAATCCAAATTGATTGCAAACGATCCAGCACATTCTCCAGAAGGCATTGACACATTCAGGACATTCTACAGATGGCTAGGAGGCGTGGCATGTCCTGATCCGATAAGAAACTGCATAGTTAGAGTGTCCTGACCATAGAAACGCAAGTTAGAGTGAAACAGGGATATTTACTGGCAGTTTACGTTATAGTGGCTATAACCCTTATGTCCTGTAATCCAAATTGATTGCAAATGATCCAGCACATTTTCCAGAAGGCATTGACACATTCTGGACATTGTACAGATGGCTAGGAGGCGTGGCATGTCCTGATCCGATAAGAAACTGTAGAGTTAGAGTGAAACAGGGATATTAACTTGCAGTTTACGTTATAGTGGCTATATCCTTTATGTCCCAAGATCCAAATTGATTGCAAACGGTCCAGCACATTCTCCAGAAGCCATTGACACATTCAGGACATCCTACAGATGGCTAGGAGGCGTGGCATGTCCTGATCCGATAAAAAACTGCAGAGTAAGAGTGAAACAGGGATATTAACTTGCAGCTTACGTTATAGTGGCTATATCCTTTATATCCCAAGATCCAAATTGATTGCAAACGGTCCAGCATATTCTCCAGAAGGCATTGACACCTTGCATTAACTTGCAGTTTACGTTATAGTGGCTATATTCTTCATGTCCCAAGATCCAAATTGATTGCAAACGGTCCAGCACATTCTCCAGAGGGCATTGACACATTCAGGACATTCTACAGATGGCTAAGAGGCGTGGCATTTCCTGATCCGATAAGAAACTGCAGCGTTAGAGTGAAACAGGGATATTAACTTGCAGTTAACGTTATAGTGGCTATATCTTTTATGTCCCAAGATCCAAATTGATTGCAAACGGTCCAGCACATTCTCCAGAAGTCATTGACACATTCAGGACATCCAACAGATGGCTAGGAGGCGTGGCATGTCCTGATCCGATAAAAAACTGCAGAGTTAGAGTGAAACAGGGATATTAACTTGCAGCTTACGTTAGAGTGGCTATATCTTTAAAAACCAAAAAATCCCCAAAAGGAAACCCCAAAGATAGTGGCTATATCCTTTATGTCCCAAGATCCAAATTGATTGCAAACGGTCCAGCATATTCTCCAGAAGGCATTGACACATTCAGGACATTCTACAGATGGCTAAGAGGCGTGGCATGTCCTGATCCGATAAGAAACTGCAGCGTTAGAGTGAAACAGGGATATTAACTTGCAGTTTACGTTATAGTGGCTATATCCTTTATGTCCCAAGATCCAAATTGATTGCAAACGGTCCAGCACATTCTCCAGAAGGCATTGACACATTCAGGACATTCTACAGATGGCTAGGAGGCGTGGCATGTCCTGATCCGATAAGAAACTGCATAGTTAGAGTGAAACAGGGATATTTACTGGCAGCTGACGTTTTAGTGGCTATATCCTTTATGTCCCAAGATCCAAATTGATTGCAAACGGTCCAGCATATTCTCTAGAAGGCATTGACACATTCAGGACATTCTACAGATGGCTAGGAGGCGTGGTAGTTCCTGATCCGATAAGAAACTGCAAAGTTAGAGTGAAACAGGGATATTAACTTGCAGTTTACGTTATAGTGGCTATATCCTTTATGTCCCAAGATCCAAATTGATTGCAAACGGTCCAGCACATTCTCCAGAAGGCATTGACACATTCAGGACATTCTACAGATGGCTAAGAGGCGTGGCATGTCCTGATCCGATAAGAAACTGCAGCGTTAGAGTGAAACAGGGATATTAACTTGCAGTTTACGTTATAGTTGCTATATCCTTTATGTCCCAAGATCCAAATTGATTGCAAACGGTCCAGCACATTCTCCAGAAGCCATTGACACATTCAGGACATCCTACAGATGGCTAGGAGGCGTGGCATGTCCTGATCCGATAAAAAACTGCAGAGTAAGAGTGAAACAGGGATATTAACTTGCAGTTTACGTTATAGTGGCTATATCCTTTATGTCCCAAGATCCAAATTGATTGCAAACGGTCCAGCATATTCTCCAGAAGGCATTGACACCTTGCATTAACTTGCAGTTTACGTTATAGTGGCTATATTCTTCATGTCCCAAGATCCAAATTGATTGCAAACGGTCCAGCACATTCTCCAGAAGGCATTGACACATTCAGGACATTCCACAGATGGCTAAGAGGCGTGGCATTTCCTGATCCGATAAGAAACTGCAGCGTTAGAGTGAAACAGGGATATTAACTTGCAGTTAACGTTATAGTGGCTATATCCTTTATGTCCCAAGATCCAAATTGATTGCAAACGGTCCAGCACATTCTCCAGAAGTCATTGACACATTCAGGACATCCAACAGATGGCTAGGAGGCGTGGCATGTCCTGATCCGATAAAAAACTGCAGATTTAGAGTGAAACAAAGATATTAACTTGCAGTTAACGTTATAGTGGCTATATCCTTTATGTCCCAAGATCCAAATTGATTGCAAACGGTCCTGCACATTCTCCAGAAGTCATTGACACATTCAGGACATTCTACAGATGGCTAAGAGGCGTGGCATTTCCTGATCCGATAAGAAACTGCAGCGTTAGAGTGAAACAGGGATATTAACTTGCAGTTAACGTTATAGTGGCTATATCCTTTATGTCCCAAGATCCAAATTGATTGCAAACGGTCCAGCACATTCTCCAGAAGTCATTGACACATTCAGGACATCCAACAGATGGCTAGGAGGCGTGGCATGTCCTGATCCGATAAGAAACTGTAGAGTTAGAGTGAAACAGGGATAATAACTTGCAGCTTACGTTATAGTGGCTATATCCTTTATGTCCTGTAGTCCAAATTGATTGCAAACGATCCAGCACATTCTCCAGAAGCCATTGACACATTCAGGCAGGCGTGGCATGTCCTGATCCGATAAAAAACTGCAGAGTTAGAGTGAAACAGGGATATTAACTTGCAGCTTACGTTATAGTGGCTATATCCTTTATGTCCTGTAGTCCAAATTGATTGCAAACGATCCAGCACATTCTCCAGAAGCCATTGACACAGTTAGGACATCCTACAGATGGCTAGGAGGCGTGGCATGTCCTGATCCGATAAGAAACTGCAGAGTAAGAGTGAAACAGGGATATTAACTTGCAGTTTACGTTATAGTGGCTATATCCTTTATGTCCCAAGATCCAAATTGATTGCAAATGGTCCAGCATATTCTCCAGAAGGCATTGACACCTTGCATTAACTTGCAGTTTACGTTATAGTGGCTATATTATTCATGTCCCAAGATCCAAATTGATTGCAAACGGTCCAGCACATTCTCCAGAAGGCATTGACAAATTCAGGACATTCTGCAGATGGCTAAGAGGCGTGGCATTTCCTAATCCGATATGAAACTGCAGCGTTAGAGTGAAACAGGGATATTAACTTGCAGCTTACGTTATAGTGGCTATATCCTTTATGTCCTGTAGTCCAAATTGATTGCAAACGATCCAGCACATTCTCCAGAAGCCATTGACACATTCAGGCAGGCGTGGCATGTCCTGATCCGATAAAAAACTGCAGAGTTAGAGTGAAACAGGGATATTAACTTGCAGCTTACGTTATAGTGGCTATATCCTTTATGTCCTGTAGTCCAAATTGATTGCAAACGATCCAGCACATTCTCCAGAAGCCATTGACACATTCAGGACATTCTACAGATGGCTAGGAGGCGTGGCATGTCCTGATCCGATAAGAAACTGCATAGTTAGAGTGTCCTGATCCGATAAGAAACTGCAGAGTTAGAGTGAAACAGGGATATTTACTGGCAGTTTACGTTATAGTGGCTATAACCCTTATGTCCTGTAATCCAAATTGATTGCAAATGATCCAGCACATTTTCCAGAAGGCATTGACACATTCTGGACATTGTACAGATGGCTAGGAGGCGTGGCATGTCCTGATCCGATAAGAAACTGTAGAGTTAGAGTGAAACAGGGATATTAACTTGCAGTTTACGTTATAGTTGCTATATCCTTTATGTCCCAAGATCCAAATTGATTGCAAACGGTCCAGCACATTCTCCAGAAGCCATTGACACATTCAGGCAGGCGTGGCATGTCCTGATCCGATAAGAAACTGCAGAGTTAGAGTGAAACAGGGATATTTACTGGCAGTTTACGTTATAGTGGCTATAACCCTTATGTCCTGTAATCCAAATTGATTGCAAATGATCCAGCACATTTTCCAGAAGGCATTGACACATTCTGGACATTGTACAGATGGCTAGGAGGCGTGGCATGTCCTGATCCGATAAGAAACTGTAGAGTTAGAGTGAAACAGGGATATTAACTTGCAGTTTACGTTATAGTTGCTATATCCTTTATGTCCCAAGATCCAAATTGATTGCAAACGGTCCAGCACATTCTCCAGAAGCCATTGACACATTCAGGCAGGCGTGGCATGTCCTGATCCGATAAGAAACTGCAGAGTTAGAGTGAAACAGGGATATTTACTGGCAGTTTACGTTATAGTGGCTATAACCCTTATGTCCTGTAATCCAAATTGATTGCAAATGATCCAGCACATTTTCCAGAAGGCATTGACACATTCAGGACATTCTACAGATGGCTAGGAGGCGTGGCATGTCCTGATCCGATAAGAAACTGCAGAGTTAGAGTGAAACAGGGATATTTACTGGCAGTTTACGTTATAGTGGCTATATTCTTTATGTCCCAAGATCCAAATTGATTGCAAACGGTCCAGCACATTCTCCAGAAGTCATTGACACATTCAGGCAGGCGTGGCATGTCCTGATCCGATAAGAAACTGCATAGTTAGAGTGAAACAGGGATATTTACTGGCAGTTTACGTTGTAGTGGCTATGTCCTTTATGTTCTGTGATCCACATTGATTGCAAACGATCCAGCATATTCTCCAGAAGGCATTGACACATTCAGGACATTCTACAGATGGCTAGGAGGCGTGGTAGTTCCTGATCCGATAAGAAACTGCAAAGTTAGAGTGAAACAGGGATATTAACTTGCAGTTTACGTTATAGTGGCTATATTCTTTATGTCCCAAGATCCAAATTGATTGCAAACGGTCCAGCACATTCTCCAGAAGGCATTGACACATTCAGGACATTCTACAGATGGCTAAGAGGCGTGGCATGTCCTGATCCGATAAGAAACTGCAGAGTTAGAGTGAAACAGGGATATTAACTTGCAGTTTACGTTATAGTGGCTATATCCTTTATGTCCTGTAGATCCAAATTGATTGCAAACGGTCCAGCACATTCTCCAGAAGGCATTGACACATTCAGGCATAAGGTAGGAGGCGTGGCATGTCCTGATCCGATAAGAAACTGCAAGTTAGAGTGAAACAGGGATATTAACTTGCAGCTTACGTTATAGTGGCTATATCCTTTATGTCCCAAGATCCAAATTGATTGCAAACGGTCCAGCACATTCTCCAGAAGGCATTGACACATTCAGGACATTCTACAGATGGCTAGGAGGCGTGGCATGTCCTGATCCGATAAGAAACTGCGCGCAGGTTAGAGTGAAACAGGGATATTTACTGGCAGTTTACGTTATAGTGGCTATATCCCTTATGTCCCGTAATCCAAATTGATTGCAAACGGTCCAGCACATTCTCCAGAAGCCATTGACACATTCAGGCATAAGGGCTGGAGGCGTGGCATGTCCTGATCCGATAAGAAACTGCAAGTTAGAGTGAAACAGGGATATTAACTTGCAGTTTACGTTATAGTGGCTATATCCTTTATGTCCCAAGATCCAAATTGATTGCAAACGGTCCAGCACATTCTCCAGAAGGCATTGACACATTCAGGACATTCTACAGATGGCTAGGAGGCGTGGCATGTCCTGATCCGATAAGAAACTGCAGAGTTAGAGTGAAACAGGGATATTAACTTGCAGTTTACGTTATAGTGGCTATATCCTTTATGTCCCAAGATCCAAATTGATTGCAAACGGTCCAGCACATTCTCCAGAAGGCATTGACACATTCAGGACATCCTACAGATGGCTAGGAGGCGTGGCATGTCCTGATCCGATAAAAAACTGCAGAGTTAGAGTGAAACAGGGATATTAACTTGCAACTTACGTTATAGTGGCTATATCCTTTATGTCCCAAGATACAAATTGATTGCAAACGGTCCAGCATATTCTCCAGAAGGCATTGACACCTTGCATTAACTTGCAGTTTACGTTATAGTGGCTATATTCTTCATGTCCCAAGATCCAAATTGATTGCAAACGGTCCTGCACATTCTCCAGAGGGCATTGACACATTCAGGACATTCTACAGATGGCTAAGAGGCGTGGCATTTCCTGATCCGATAAGAAACTGCAGCGTTAGAGTGAAACAGGGATATTAACTTGCAGTTAACGTTATAGTGGCTATATCTTTTATGTCCCAAGATCCAAATTGATTGCAAACGGTCCAGCACATTCTCCAGAAGTCATTGACATATTCAGGACATCCAACAGATGGCTAGGAGGCGTGGCATGTCCTGATCCGAAAAGAAACTGCATAGTTAGAGTGAAACAGGGATATTTACTGGCAGCTGACGTTTTAGTGGCTATATCCTTTATGTCCCAAGATCAAATTGATTGCAAACGGTCCAGCATATTCTCTAGAAGGCATTGACACATTCAGGACATTCTACAGATGGCTAGGAGGCGTGGTAGTTCCTGATCCGATAAGAAACTGCAAAGTTAGAGTGAAACAGGGATATTAACTTGCAGTTTACGTTATAGTGGCTATATTCTTTATGTCCCAAGATCCAAATTGATTTGCAAACGGTCCAGCACATTCTCCAGAAGGCATTGACACATTCAGGACATTCTACAGATGGCTAAGAGGCGTGGCATGTCCTGATCCGATAAGAAACTGCAGCGTTAGAGTGAAACAGGGATATTAACTTGCAGTTTACGTTATAGTTGCTATATCCTTTATGTCCCAAGATCCAAATTGATTGCAAACGGTCCAGCACATTCTCCAGAAGCCATTGACACATTCAGGACATCCTACAGATGGCTAGGAGGCGTGGCATGTCCTGATCCGATAAAAAACTGCAGAGTAAGAGTGAAACAGGGATATTAACTTGCAGTTTACGTTATAGTGGCTATATCCTTTATGTCCCAAGATCCAAATTGATTGCAAACGGTCCAGCATATTCTCCAGAAGGCATTGACACCTTGCATTAACTTGCAGTTTACGTTATAGTGGCTATATTCTTCATGTCCAAAGATCCAAATTGATTGCAAACGGTCCAGCACATTCTCCAGAAGGCATTGACACATTCAGGACATTCCACAGATGGCTAAGAGGCGTGGCATTTCCTGATCCGATAAGAAACTGCAGCGTTAGAGTGAAACAGGGATATTAACTTGCAGTTTACGTTATAGTGGCTATATCCTTTATGTCCCAAGATCCAAATTGATTGCAAACGGTCCAGCATATTCTCCAGAAGGCATTGACACCTTGCATTAACTTGCAGTTTACGTTATAGTGGCTATATTCTTCATGTCCAAAGATCCAAATTGATTGCAAACGGTCCAGCACATTCTCCAGAAGTCATTGACACATTCAGGACATCCAACAGATGGCTAGGAGGCGTGGCATGTCCTGATCCGATAAAAAACTGCAGATTTAGAGTGAAACAGGGATATTAACTTGCAGTTAACGTTATAGTGGCTATATCCTTTATGTCCCAAGATCCAAATTGATTGCAAACGGTCCAGCACATTCTCCAGAAGTCATTGACACATTCAGGACATCCAACAGATGGCTAGGAGGCGTGGCATGTCCTGATCCGATAAGAAACTGTAGAGTTAGAGTGAAACAGGGATAATAACTTGCAGCTTACGTTATAGTGGCTATATCCTTTATGTCCTGTAGTCCAAATTGATTGCAAACGATCCAGCACATTCTCCAGAAGCCATTGACACATTCAGGCAGGCGTGGCATGTCCTGATCCGATAAAAAACTGCAGAGTTAGAGTGAAACAGGGATATTAACTTGCAGCTTACGTTATAGTGGCTATATCCTTTATGTCCTGTAGTCCAAATTGATTGCAAACGATCCAGCACATTCTCCAGAAGCCATTGACACAGTTAGGACATCCTACAGATGGCTAGGAGGCGTGGCATGTCCTGATCCGATAAGAAACTGCAGAGTAAGAGTGAAACAGGGATATTAACTTGCAGTTTACGTTATAGTGGCTATATCCTTTATGTCCCAAGATCCAAATTGATTGCAAATGGTCCAGCATATTCTCCAGAAGGCATTGACACCTTGCATTAACTTGCAGTTTACGTTATAGTGGCTATATTATTCATGTCCCAAGATCCAAATTGATTGCAAACGGTCCAGCACATTCTCCAGAAGGCATTGACAAATTCAGGACATTCTGCAGATGGCTAAGAGGCGTGGCATTTCCTAATCCGATATGAAACTGCAGCGTTAGAGTGAAACAGGGATATTAACTTGCAGCTTACGTTATAGTGGCTATATCCTTTATGTCCTGTAGTCCAAATTGATTGCAAACGATCCAGCACATTCTCCAGAAGCCATTGACACATTCAGGCAGGCGTGGCATGTCCTGATCCGATAAAAAACTGCAGAGTTAGAGTGAAACAGGGATATTAACTTGCAGCTTACGTTATAGTGGCTATATCCTTTATGTCCCGTAGTCCAAATTGATTGCAAACGATCCAGCACATTCTCCAGAAGCCATTGACACATTCAGGACATTCTACAGATGGCTAGGAGGCGTGGCATGTCCTGATCCGATAAGAAACTGCATAGTTAGAGTGTCCTGATCCGATAAGAAACTGCAGAGTTAGAGTGAAACAGGGATATTTACTGGCAGTTTACGTTATAGTGGCTATAACCCTTATGTCCTGTAATCCAAATTGATTGCAAATGATCCAGCACATTTTCCAGAAGGCATTGACACATTCTGGACATTGTACAGATGGCTAGGAGGCGTGGCATGTCCTGATCCGATAAGAAACTGTAGAGTTAGAGTGAAACAGGGATATTAACTTGCAGTTTACGTTATAGTTGCTATATCCTTTATGTCCCAAGATCCAAATTGATTGCAAACGGTCCAGCACATTCTCCAGAAGCCATTGACACATTCAGGACATCCTACAGATGGCTAGGAGGCGTGGCATGTCCTGATCCGATAAAAAACTGCAGAGTAAGAGTGAAACAGGGATATTAACTTGCAACTTACGTTATAGTGGCTATATCCTTTATGTCCCAAGATCCAAATTGATTGCAAACGGTCCAGCATATTCTCCAGAAGGCATTGACACCTTGCATTAACTTGCAGTTTACGTTATAATGGCTAAATTCTTCATGTCCCAAGATCCAAATTGATTGCAAACGGTCCTGCACATTCTCCAGAGGGCATTGACACATTCAGGACATTCTACAGATGGCTAAGAGGCGTGGCATTTCCTGATCCGATAAGAAACTGCAGCGTTAGAGTGAAACAGGGATATTAACTTGCAGTTAACGTTATAGTGGCTATATCTTTTATGTCCTGTAATCCAAATTGATTGCAAACGGTCCAGCACATTCTCCAGAAGTCATTGACATATTCAGGACATCCAACAGATGGCTAGGAGGCGTGGCATGTCCTGATCCGAAAAGAAACTGCATAGTTAGAGTGAAACAGGGATATTTACTGGCAGCTGACGTTTTAGTGGCTATATCCTTTATGTCCCAAGATCCAAATTGATTGCAAACGGTCCAGCATATTCTCTAGAAGGCATTGACACATTCAGGACATTCTACAGATGGCTAGGAGGCGTGGTAGTTCCTGATCCGATAAGAAACTGCAAAGTTAGAGTGAAACAGGGATATTAACTTGCAGTTTACGTTATAGTGGCTATATTCTTTATGTCCCAAGATCCAAATTGATTTGCAAACGGTCCAGCACATTCTCCAGAAGGCATTGACACATTCAGGACATTCTACAGATGGCTAAGAGGCGTGGCATGTCCTGATCCGATAAGAAACTGCAGCGTTAGAGTGAAACAGGGATATTAACTTGCAGTTTACGTTATAGTTGCTATATCCTTTATGTCCCCAAGATCCAAATTGATTGCAAACGGTCCAGCACATTCTCCAGAAGCCATTGACACATTCAGGACATCCTACAGATGGCTAGGAGGCGTGGCATGTCCTGATCCGATAAAAAACTGCAGAGTAAGAGTGAAACAGGGATATTAACTTGCAGTTTACGTTATAGTGGCTATATCCTTTATGTCCCAAGATCCAAATTGATTGCAAACGGTCCAGCATATTCTCCAGAAGGCATTGACACCTTGCATTAACTTGCAGTTTACGTTATAGTGGCTATATTCTTCATGTCCAAAGATCCAAATTGATTGCAAACGGTCCAGCACATTCTCCAGAAGGCATTGACACATTCAGGACATTCCACAGATGGCTAAGAGGCGTGGCATTTCCTGATCCGATAAGAAACTGCAGCGTTAGAGTGAAACAGGGATATTAACTTGCAGTTTACGTTATAGTGGCTATATCCTTTATGTCCCAAGATCCAAATTGATTGCAAACGGTCCAGCATTCTCCAGAAGGCATTGACACCTTGCATTAACCTCAGTTTACGTTATAGTGGCTATATTCTTCATGTCCAAAGATCCAAATTGATTGCAAACGGTCCAGCACATTCTCCAGAAGTCATTGACACATTCAGGACATCCAACAGATGGCTAGGAGGCGTGGCATGTCCTGATCCGATAAAAAACTGCAGATTTAGAGTGAAACAGGGATATTAACTTGCAGTTAACGTTATAGTGGCTATATCCTTTATGTCCCAAGATCCAAATTGATTGCAAACGGTCCAGCACATTCTCCAGAAGTCATTGACACATTCAGGACATCCAACAGATGGCTAGGAGGCGTGGCATGTCCTGATCCGATAAGAAACTGTAGAGTTAGAGTGAAACAGGGATAATAACTTGCAGCTTACGTTATAGTGGCTATATCCTTTATGTCCTGTAGTCCAAATTGATTGCAAACGGTCCAGCACATTCTCCAGAAGTCATTGACACATTCAGGACATCCAACAGATGGCTAGGAGGCGTGGCATGTCCTGATCCGATAAGAAACTGTAGAGTTAGAGTGAAACAGGGATAATAACTTGCAGCTTACGTTATAGTGGCTATATCCTTTATGTCCTGTAGTCCAAATTGATTGCAAACGATCCAGCACATTCTCCAGAAGCCATTGACACATTCAGGCAGGCGTGGCATGTCCTGATCCGATAAAAAACTGCAGAGTTAGAGTGAAACAGGGATATTAACTTGCAGCTTACGTTATAGTGGCTATATCCTTTATGTCCTGTAGTCCAAATTGATTGCAAACGATCCAGCACATTCTCCAGAAGCCATTGACACATTCAGGACATTCTACAGATGGCTAAGAGGCGTGGCATGTCCTGATCCGATAAGAAACTGTAGAGTTAGAGTGAAACAGGGATATTAACTTGCAGTTTACGTTATAGTTGCTATATCCCTTTATGTCCCAAGATCCAAATTGATTGCAAACGGTCCAGCACATTCTCCAGAAGGCATTGACACCTTGCAGGACATTCAGTTTACGTATAGTGGCTATTATTCATTTGTCCCAAGATCCAAAATTGCAAACGGTCCAGTCACTTTTCAGGAGGCATTCAGAGACAGATGGCTACAGGGCATGTCCTGATCCGATAAGAAACTGCAGCGTTACAGGAAACAGGGATATTAACTTGCAGTTTACGTCTATGTTGGCTTATCCTTTATGTCCCGTAGGACAAATTGATTGCAAACGCAGCACATTCTCAGAAGCCATTGACACAGGACATCCAGAGGGAGGCGTGGCATGTCCTGATCCGATAAGAAACTGCAGAGTAGAGTGAAACAGGGATATTAACTTGCAGTTTACGTTATAGTTGCTATATCCTTTATGTCCCAAGATCCAAATTGATTGCAAACGGTCCAGCACATTCTCCAGAAGCCATTGACACAGTTAGGACATCCTACAGATGGCTAGGAGGCGTGGCATGTCCTGATCCGATAAGAAACTGCAGAGTAAGTAACTGTTTAATGAAACAGGTATGTAACTTGCAGTTACGTTATAGTGGCTATATTATTCATGTCCCAAGATCCAAATTGATTGCAAACGGTCCAGCACATTCTCCAGAAGGCATTGACAAATTCAGGACATTCTGCAGATGGCTAAGAGGCGTGGCATGTCCTGATCCGATAAGAAACTGCAGCGTTAGAGTGAAACAGGGATATTAACTTGCAGTTTACGTTATAGTGGCTATATCCTTTATGTCCTGAGTCCAAATTGATTGCAAACGGTCCAGCACATTCTCCAGAAGTCATTGACACATTCAGGACATCCTACAGATGGCTAGGAGGCGTGGCATGTCCTGATCCAAAAGAAACTGCAGAGTAAGAGTGAAACAGGGATATTAACTTGCAGTTTACGTTATAGTGGCTATATCCTTTATGTCCTTAGTCCAAATTTATTGCAAACGATCCAGCACATTCTCCAGAAGCCATTGACACATTTAGGACATCCTACAGATGGCTAGGAGGCGGGTCATGTCCTGATCCGATAAAAACTGCAGAGTTAGAGTGAAACCACAGATACAGGCTTGCAGCTTACGTTCTCGTACCTTTTATGTTCCTGTAGTCCAAATTGATTGCAAACGATCCAGCA